>NW_027225598.1:1067500-1169000 GCF_038994185.2 Dermacentor albipictus
ATTCAAGTAGCTGTTTCGAATTCAAAGTTAGGTTAGCCTGACACGCTTCCGAAGAAACTGAGGCATCACATTTGTTGCCCTCGTCCATGCTCGACTCAAAGCTTGCGCTGATTTGACCACACTGTTTCTCTGTGCAGTGGTCGTTAAGCCTGGCTTGTATCAATTACTTTTTATTACTAGCTACTCTCGAAGCTTGAGAACTTTAGGTGCACGTGGAAGTTTCCTCACCGCTTCCGGAAAGAAAAGCAGAACAAGACTAACATCTCTGAATGTCTCGGCGGCGTCGTGTCCCGCATGGGGGAACTTTCACATCGATAACCCTTTGCCTTAAGCTGAAACCGCTTGAATAATCTCCTCATTAAATTATCAAAGTGTGTCGTATCTCCATTTGCTGTATGGCCAACCAAGTTACGAGCTTCGCCTCTTAGGCACAGAAAACAATTTGAGCGGTCTCCAGAAAACTGATACGCCTCTACACTGATTATCTGGTGCAAATCATGAGTGTGCTCAAGCTGTCATCGGCAAGTTGCAGTGGCTCTTGGTGTAAGTATAAAATGATTGTAACAGGCCTGCTCAAACAAGTGCTCTCTCAGTGAGGGTGTCGGTAGACCTGTGAAAACGGGAAAATAAATTTATTTTGCGTGGTCTAAGCACTAGTCTTTGTGTGTATACAAATGAATTACATTTTATGCATTGCTGTACACGATACCATGCATGGAAAATTGCCTTTTTGCTCGTAATAAAAAGAAGACTAAAATTTCCTATAAAAAGAATTTGGATTGTTTATGAAAGTATCTTGAATACTTAAACATGATGTATATCCACAACGCACATTACAATCTATGCGAAACGCTTCCTTAGTCAAGCGGTATTAAATAAATTCCGTGTAACAAACAAGGATGCATACAATTCTGTTTATTTGGTCGTATGCAAGAAATGACTTCACCAAATGCTTAAGTTCATCCACCAAACAATGAACAAACTTAATGTCAGAGAACTTTCGATTTAGCGGTATACCGCTAGAAAACTGTGCTGAAACGCAACCCTCAAATGCACTGTCAGACGTCTGCACAGCGATGTCATGACGATGAAGGCGACACATGATGCTGTTTGAGGGAACAATGGTGATTACACGTGTGGGGTAACCACTTAGGAAATCGATAATTTGTTTCAGTATGGGGCACAGTGAGTCATGAGAAACGGCCTTGAATATGGCATACCCGTAATGGCGCATCCTAGTCTTCAATAATAAAATTATTTCCGTAGTGTAATCAGACATTTCGTCGTGATTATTTTTAGACAAATCAAGACGCTTCCAAGCTGTCATCCCTACGGAGATTTCGGCCTGATGAACGACCTACAATCGAAGAACTCATCCATGTGATAATGCTTACAAATGAATAGCAGGAGCAGCCCGACCATGCTTTATTTTTATTTTCGCGTCAAATTTCCACTAATATTCAGGCTGGGGACTGTTTCGCAGGAAAAGGCGTGCTCAAAAAGATAAAGCAAATACAGGGTGCCCTTTGAAGAAGAAGGCCAAGAACTGGCAGGTAGAGGAGACAGACAGGTGTGCGACGGCAGAGATATTAACCAGAAGAGCGCCATGTAGGCTACGTTAGGCTGAGGAACGGAAAAACTCGAAAAAAAAAAGACGAGAGGGAAGAGTAAAAAAAGACGGTGAGATTGTGCGCATGGTCGGATTGTTCAGCCAATTCAAGGGCCCAGTACAGGTCTGCCGCCTTCAAGAAATCCAAAGGGCCTTCAAAGCCCTGCAGATGGATCAGGTCAGGAGATGGGGCTCGAGTAGCCCGCTGCAAAGGCGGCGATAAATTTTCTGCATATGCATATGGTCTCCTAGGAACAGTATCATTTGAGCGAAGCCTCTCAGGCGTTTCTATTTCTGTATTCAAAATTATGCCTTTTATGTCATAGTAGAGTAATTTTGCGCAGAAGAAACAAAAGCATCGACACTTTATGCTGTTCCCAGAAAAAGTGTTTTACGAGCAGTTAACTTGCAGTTCAGCTGCCCCAAACGAGAGGAGTTATTCTAGAGGCGAGACATCGTAGCTGGAATCACACGAATGTTATTCATGAACCCTTCGGAAGTTTGTATGATTGTTACACTTATGGCAGCTTCAAGTGCACCAGCAAACATTACCAGAAACAGCAGTTTCTTTTCAAGGGAATTCGACTCCCAGTAAGCACTTTGAGCATCAACTCGGGAAACGTCGTTCTTGTAATGTTACACTATTGCAGCATATAGTTTGCGTTTTGGTCATCTGGATATTATTTTGAATTCCAGGATAATGCACGTGAATCCCACTTGTCAGGTTACCATGTTTTAAAGAGCGCACTTACACTTGTCACATGATGGCACCATTCCGCGAAAAGTGCACTGTGCCTTTTAAAACGTATGGGAATTTCTTTGGCTCGACTAGCTCAACTTAGTGACCCTAAATAGATGAAGCAGTCGAGCTCAAAGGGTAAACCTGTCATCCTGAGCCGAGCTTTGTCGGAGAGTAGGAAATGAACTCCTAGAACAAGATTGGTGGACAAGTCCTCGACAACGGGAACCACGCCCAGGAACTTGTTCCAGCCTTTAGTCCGAAGCTTAAGGTGAAGAGACTTCTCTTAGGTTCCCTGGTCGAGGGCCGCAGTACGATTGAGTCGTGGTGTCGAAGAAGTGGCGTACGTTCAGCTCCAGTTTCCATAGAAGTCTTGAACAGTCGTATGCCCCCGGCAGGGCCCTGCAGCAATCAAAACGGACGCGGTTTTTACTTAATGACTTGTGGAGCTTGTGGAAAGGTGTTGGAGCCATGTCCAAATCATCCGCACTAAATGCATCCACGCAATGAGGTAGTGTGCTTCAGCGCATTAAATTCCACACGGCTAGTTGCGCCTAGGGCTAATCCGCCAACCGTCCGACGAAATCATGTATATCGTGTTTTGGAGGCCGCAGAGACAGCATAACAGAATGCATTTATATAATCTCGTCGATGATTATTGTCTAGGTGCGGGAGGGGTCCAGGCCAGGCTGCAAGCTTTCATACGATGTGCAGAGCGCGGCTCAAAGAGAATTACGAGAAAGGAACGACGAGAAAAAGCGCTGATTTCGAATCGAACTTTATAATAAAGAACATACAAATTACATGTACCCGTGTACACGTAATCACAACCAAACCTACCTATGTATGCTGGCTAAACGAAAAGCGAAGGGAAATCTTGGAAAAGCACAACCTTAGGATGGAACGCAGCGGACAGCGGCATCTAGAAATAAAAGTTCCTTATCGCTCAAAGTGACCTATGGTCTACAAACGCAGATTCTTTTGCAATAGTCGCGGCTTCGATGGTGGTCCTCATAGTACACATTTGCTGCAGGAATCTTTATAGATGAATATCCCAATTCTTTCGCTCTCGTCTCTACTAACTGAGCGTGGAAAGCCCTCGGGAAGGTCCCCAACGCACAATATCAGCCCACGCTCTCGGTGGGAATTGTAGCATACGTGCTACCTTCTGCACCTTTGGAAGCGATGCTAAGCCTCAGCCGCTCCTTGGAGACCCCCTTCATGATGGCTTTCTTCACCATCTGTTAACAAGAGTGTTGTGGTGTAATCCAGCTAGCGCATGGGCCAAAATTGTATTGACATATTGAAAGCGATGAAACAAAGCAAACGCTGCATCGGCGTGAAGTGTAAGTGTGGCTTAATTGATGATGCAAGTGAGTGACTTGCCATATCGTTGTGCTGTTGTGAGAGCACGAATTAATATCGCCGGTGTTGGGCAGCCCTGGCACCGCTATGAAGGCCTGGATCCCGTCTTCGGACAGTGCGCCAGATACTTGAGGTGGTGGCTGTTAGATTGATAACACTAGTCAGTATTGAAGCGCCATGTACGCGGATCGAGTTCATTGTGACTGCTTTGTGCAGCTCATGGCAAATTAGCAAAACCCGCCAATAGCGGATATACCACGGGAGCTTCCAGGCATGCAAGATCATCTGGGTTTTAGTTCTCCGCAATATGGTGATCTCGCGACCTACAGGATTATCTGATTGTGCTAGCTCGGTTGCTCGATTGACATAGCCAGTAGTTCAAATCCTCGTAAGAGAAGAGCTTTTTTTGCATTCACCTCATCCATTACACTGCATCTATGGGCCTACAGTGGTACCTGACACTGGCAAAAGATGCCGAGAGCCAGTGTATCCATACTAATCCAGGTAAAACAATATTAGGAAGATCCATTAAGCATCAACACAAGACACTCCCTTACTACAACAAGAATAGGCTTCCCTGGTGCAGGAATCACATGAATCCGTGGGATAAGCAATTGAAGGACACTGGAAGCTTGTTGGACAAACCCAGTTCTGATAGGCCATCGGTATGTGACGAGTCTGTAGCGGCTCTATGGGAGAGGTATTCCAATGGCACTGAAAAAGTATGAAACTTGCACAGTTTTTCTTTGATCTGGCGCAGATTTCAAATTTCCATCTGGTTTCACTGATTTCTTGTGACCGGTGAAAATTACGCCATGACGTTATGGACACACGATATATACTTCGTTCGTTTCATTTATTTTCACCTTAAAGGCTCGAAGGAAATACACAAGGGGAAGAGGGGGGGGGGGGCGTACCAGGGGCGCTATAACACAAAACTATTCCAACTTTAATATTCCAATTCTGCAATCAGCCTACCGCGATTGGTCAAAAACTTTTATGGACCAACCCGTCACAAAAACCGCGATAGCTCCCCATCTGATATGACGTGTGCACACTGACTGTGCATAATTTGACCGAACAAAACAAAAGTAGTTATTTCTGATTCGATGCCTTATCCCCCTTAGCCCTCGGCTATCGGTCAAAAGATTTCAGGTTGCACCCACTTCTCCTGCTTCTCACACGACGTCACAAAACTGCAAAAACTTACTGCGTAAGTGACGCGAACGCGTGAAAGATGTATTAATGTACCAAACAAAACTGAATTTTCTTCTCAATAGCCGCAGGTTGCCCCGTTCCGAAAGGAATAAAAGATGGCTGCCGCCGATCACTCCAGCGTCACAGATGCGCCAGCTATAGTCTCGAATCGCAGGCGTCCTTGGCCACTGTTGGTCTTGTATTCGCCTTGGGGATCCGACACAGCAGAGTCTTTACTGTCAGAGCAAGAGACCACTTCTAAGCCGTGGTCATCTATGTTTTGGCACATGGAGGCGCTGGCTAGTCTCGGACTTGACAAGTAATCCTACATGACCCTAGCGTATCTACGGATCCCATAAACGAGATACTTGCTGAACCGCTGGACGCACACTGGCACATTTGTGAGCAGTCATAAGTCGGCCCTCTGTCGCCGAGTGATATCTTTGCCATCGTTATACAAGGCCTGCCTATACGACGCCTGCCTCAATTTCAGACGAACAGAAAACAGTTTTTGGCGCACATGCAGCTTTCCCATGTTAGAATACTCGAAAGCCGTGTACCTCCGTACTTTTCACTGGCACATCGTCTGTGATTGAGATCACGGGTTCTGACCCACAAATTTCCTTTTCTTCTGCCTTCCAGCGTTGACGCTACGAGAGCACGCAGCATTTCATCGATCTTGTTCAATTAGAGTGTAAAGGCGAGCTTTCGTTTTACATGGACAAAGCAGCGAAGACACGCCATGGCCAGAAAGACGGTTTCACTGTTCCACGGCAAGTCGTTGTGAATGGCTGCAGTTCTGCGTGCAGGATTTTCTTTCGCGCTTCTTCATCTACTAGAAGACAGATGTCTAGAAGACGTGCGACAGTCTTACATCACGCAGTATCATCCGCCAGAGCAATTTTTGTCTAGTAAGGATGTCATCCTTTCGTGCCAGAAACTTGTGGCTTCTTTGATGTAAATGTCAAATGCAAAGAGATCTGCAGGGATTACAAACAAGGAAGATAAAGTTCAAGAGCAAGTCAACCGTTCCCAAATGCGGCAAGCCCTTCGCGAGCCCTTTCTCAAGTGCCTACAGTTACTGAGAAAGCCGGCTCAGATATGTCGTAGTTAAGAGCTGGTACACAGAGGGGTAAATGGCGCTCAGGTATTTCACGATTCCCTTGTGCTGTCGGTTCTGCGTGACGAGTTAGAGACAGTTGAATTCAGTCTTTCTATTCCGTCAACGAATTAGGCACCTACACTTTCCTCCGATTCCTTTTTCGCGACACCAGTAGATATCTCGGCCTTTTCGCGACCCAGCGGAATGGCGAACATACGATGAGCGGCCGATTAATTTGCGAAGCCAATTTTAATTGCTAAATGGGGAAGCCTGATAATACAGATCAATCCCAGGAGGAAAGCGAGAGAGAGAGAATAAACATTTTATTCGGTGAATGAAGCTTTGGAGAGCCGTCCTCATTCCAGAATGCCTTGAGCTCGGGCCGCGTCCTGGGCGCTCGCAATCAGCTGCTGCTGATCCTCGAGGTCGGAGCTGGCCAAGGCTCTCTGCCAAAGCTCGTTAGTGGGGTAAGGGTCCGGAGGATTTAATGGTGCCGCTCTGCAACCCCCTACTATGTGCCTGAGGGACCCGGGCTCTGCGCAGAAGCGGCATTGCGGAGAGAATTTTGTAGGGTCTATGAGGTGATTTCTGGTTGGGTGCGGGAATGTATTAACGTGTAGAGCTCGGAGGATTCGCTCCTGCTCTCTAGGTAGTGACTTGTGTGGGGGTGCATATGTTCTGCGAGTTAGCTTGTAGTGTTGTGTGATGTCTTGGTAAGAGACTAGAGGTTGCATGCGCTCGGGTTCAGATTCCTCGGCGTCGGGTCGGTGGGTCAGATCTCGAGCAACGTGGTTGGCGACCTCGTTGCCAGGAATGCCTTGATGAACTGCGCGCAGATGATCATGACTGATCTCGTTGGCGGCCTTTGATTGATGATCTGGAGCGTTGTGGTATGAACTCTGCCGCTAGCAAAGTTGCGGCATGCCTGTTGGGAGTCGGTCACTATGACTTCAACCTCTGTTTGGGAGAGCGCGAGGGCCATGGCTGCTTCCTCGGCTTGGAGGGGATTGTTTCGTATCAGCGAAATGCTGCTCCGATGTTCTGTGCTGACGACTACGGTGGCTGTTGTGGCTGCGCGTCTGGAGTAAGAAGCCGCGTCCATGTAGGCTGTAGAGGGTAAAGTCCTGTATCGCTTGTGTATGGCCAGGTCGCGGGCCTCCCTTCGCTCTGCGTGGTGCATTGGGTGCATATTGCGAGGTAGAGGACGTACGGTGATGTTTCTCCGGATGGCATGGGGTAAGCTCACTGTCTGAGGCGGCGGATGGCTCAGAGGGGCAGAGAGCCCCAGGCGTAAGAGAATGGACCTCCCTGCTTCCGTAACTGCCAGCCTTGTTCGCTGATTGGATAAATGTGCCTCGATCAGCTCCTCGGCCGTGCTGTGCACACCTAGTCGTAGTAGGCGTTCTGTGGACGTTCTGGTTGGCAGGCCCATCGCCTGCTTATATGCCTTTCTGATCATTGTGTTGATTTTCTTCAGTTCCGTCTCGTTGAGTAGTGCGAATGGAATAGCGTAAGTTATTCGAGACACGACGAAGGCTTGGACAAGCCGAAGCGTGTACGCCTCCCCCATGCCTCTTGTCTTGGTTGTTATTCGCCGGATCATGTGCTTAACTTGGGCTGTTGTATTCTTAAGCTTTTGAATTAATATTGTATTGGTGCGATCCGACTGGAAAACCATTCCCAATATCTTTACGCTCTGAGACGGAGCGATGGTATGTCCCTCCAGTTGTATGTTGACAGTGGGCGAGTCGGATGTGTGCTTCTTTCGCGGTGAGACCAGGAGTAGCTCCGACTTTTGGGGGGCGCAGCTGAGCTCGCATGACTTAGCATAGTCGCTCACCACGTCTGCAGCTTCCTGCAAGCGGTTCTCCATTTCCCCGATGGACCCTGTGGACGACCAGATGGTAATGTCGTCGGCATATAGGCCATGCCGGATTCCTGGGATGTTATCGAGGAGCGGCGGTAGGCCTATTAGGGCGATATTGAAAAGGAGAGGAGATAAGACTGCGCCCTGTGTTGTGCCGCAACCGCCCAGTAGGAAGGGGTTTGTGGCTTTGTCCCCGACCTTCAGGATGACTTTTCTATCTGAGAGGAAATCTCTGATATAGGAGTAGGTCCTGGCCCCACAGCCGAGCGCGTTTAGCCTCTGTAAGATTGCTGTGTGCTTAACGTTATCGAAGATCTAAGGTAAGGATAGCCGTGGGGGAGTTGCGTGTCGCTGGTACAATCACCTCCTCTTTCAGCTGAAGTAGGATGTCTTGAGTTGAGAGGTGTGGACGGAATCCTATCATCATTGTTCGAAGTTTCCCCGAATCCTCCTGGAATGGTTGTAGCCGGTTGAGAACGAGGTGCTCTAGGAGCTTTCCTACACACGAAGTGAGGGAGATCGGTCGTAGGTTCTCGATGGCTGGTGGCTTGCCTGGCTTCGGTATCAGACGAACCTCGGCTATTTTCCAGTCCCCGCGGGAAGGTTTCATTTCCTCCATACTTCGTTAAGATGAGCGGTAAGCTCTACTAGCGAGGGACTGTCAAGATTTACAAGTACCTTATTGGTAATTTGGTCCATGCCCGGGGCTGTGTGGCGTCTCAAGTCCATTATCGCCGCTGTTACCTCATGTAGATGAATGTCCTCATCTAGGAGCTCGTTAGGGGTGCCGGTGTAGGGTGGCAGAGGCTCCGATGTCTGTGTGGGGAAGTACTGGGCTTTGAGAGTCAAAAGGAGGTCCGCCTCGTTTCCAGGAAATTGGTGAATTACTCGGGCCATATTGTGGTGGGATTCCGTTTTGCTGCTGGCCGGGTTGAGTAAATACCTCAATAACTTCCACGTCTTGGAAGTACTCAGTCTTCCTCTCAAGCTGTCGCAGAGAGATAGCTAATTCTCTCGGCATAGCGTGGTAGCGTATTCCGCAGCCTCTTGTGTGAATAGTGCTATTCGCCTCTTGAGCTTGCGATTTAATCTTTGCCTTTTCCAGCGCTTCAGCAAGCTACGCCGGGCTTCCCACATACAAGAGGATTCTTGCACATATATATTTTAGGGCACTTCGTGGCCGTGAATCCTGTGAGTTACCGTAAGTGCGTGTCATTATCGCTTAGACTTGATTGTAATAATTGACGTTATCGATCATTTCATTGTCTCTTTCCACGAGCATCGTTATTTGTGTGGGTGTGGGGGTGTGTTATCTCTGAGTGTGTACCATGTTTAAGGCATATCAACATCATAGTCATGCACACCTTTGTTCCACCGGCACTATTTTCATGAGTGAGACAATTAAGAATTGCACGCACAGGCATCGCTGCCTTGTCAAGTACAATTTATATGCGATGCATATATTGCCATATGGTGTGGCCGAGAAGGGTACTGAAGAAACGGAGAAAGATGTTCATCTTCGCACCTCGTGTCGACGCCTACACTCAGTAAAGTGTTAACGCCGGGAGACTCAGCGCGTCAGCGGGCTCTTCACCAGGGTATACGCAACAATTTTGGTGGGGGTGCCCGTGTTAGGTCGACTTACGCAGGAGTTCGCCGCATAAGCCGGCGAGGCCGGGCACACGCCTTCGAACTTGTAAACCTGCCTAAAAAGGTGGTGACTCTGACTACTGCGAATCCTGCCGAAAAGTAGACATCGCGTTGCATGACGTGGTTGAACCTCGGGTGCGGACGGCTTTTCATGACGACTCTTTTGAAGTCCGGTAGGCTGGCTGAGTTCGAGCACATAGCTGCGTTTAACGACTGAGCAACAACACCAGACTCAGGAAAGACTATTTCATTCTTGGGAATGGTGCTCGCACCTCTCCGGGAACCGTGAAAGTACCGTGTCATCATGGCCTGCAGGAAAAAAGTAGTGACGGCAGCTACTGCAAATGTGAGCACTGAGTTTCAGTGGAAGCTACTGGAGACCTACCCCAACCGCGGGCGAAATGCGAAAATACCCGTGTGCTTAGATTTAGGTGCACGTTAAAGAACCCCAGGTGGTCAAAATTTCCGGAGTCCTCCACTACGGCGTGCCTCATAATCAGAAAGTGGTTTTGGCACGTAAAACCCCAAATATTATTATTATTATTACCCCAACCGCGATCGGTAGAAAAAGGCGGAGTGAGTCCTTCTGTTACACGTTCCCAAGCCCAACCAGAACGTCACGTTGTACGTGGATGACTTGATGCGTATCTATCTGCGTTCCGATCAGAGCATGTCGGAAAAGAAGAACGTGCGTCATCTGACAACTGGCGTAAAGGAACATTTCTTTGGCAGTCTTCTTCGGAATCCGCCAAAGCTTGTTGCAGAGTTGCTCACCGAAGCCACCGCTATGGAGAAGACGCTTCAGGAACGCTCCAGTATGCACAACCGACAAGTAAATGCCGCCTCTACTCCGATCACATCTGTAGACTTCGGATGTGACACCGCCTCCCTTACAAAAACAATTGTAGACTTGCTGCAGAAATTTTACAGACCGTGAGCCACCCGAGATGCATAATATCTGAAGACAGCTGACAGACTTTCTGTCACACCCTGTCACCTCCCGTCGGCCAAATAGTATACCTTTTTTGCTGAAAATCTGCTCAGACTGTGTTACCGTAGGATACAGCATTTCTGCAGAAAGTCTGTCTAGAATGTGGGCGCAGGATGCAGCGTATAAGCAGACATTCGAAAGAATTTGTGTAGCCCACCTACCGGGAAGTGGCATGCATGCATGCAATGAAATAACAGACGCAAGAGTGTTCTTTGCACTCGTTATTTGTCTCTTATTTCTTCATGGCTGGCTAGATTGAACCAAAAATATCTCTTCGATGGAATGAAGTAGTGGGTAAGGAAGGTATGCGAAGCTTAAAAAAGGCTTTAATTAGTGTTGCTTCATTGTTTGTTGCATTGTGACACACGAATTTAGAGGAAACTAAAACACACAAGAGAAGCTCGAACTGTCAGCCGAGTTTAGTGAATAAGAAGGATTTATACTAAGAGCCGTTAGAATCAGCTGAAAGTTGAATGCAGAAGAAAAGCGGCGAAAAGAAACTTGGAATCAATCAGAACCGAAAAGGCGACTCACTTGATGAGGCCGCGATACAGACGGCTCGCTCATGTAGGTTTCAGCAATCTGTAACCACACAAGATGCTTTCCATATCTCTCTCGTCCCATTACACTTCGTTCTGAGCATGTCTTTTGTCCTCTCCAAATACCGTGTGCAACCGCATTTAGTGAAGTGCAGAGGCAAGTTATGTGGTGCATTTACTAGGCCGAGGGCATATGTGTGTTCCCAGAGTCTGATTCAAGCACCAGCCCATACATTCAGGGTAAGCATGGTTGCTGGTGTGCAGTATCTTGTAAACGAGTGCCTCTTCACACATGACGAATTTGCGCACATGTCACGTAAAAGAGGGGTCATTTAAAGGCTGCCGCGCACATGCAACTTCGCTTACATGGGACAAACCGGCCGGTGCTGTAATCAGCCTCAGGGATCCAAGATATGCTCTCAGGCTAATAAATGCGCTGGGCAACTTGGATGCGCCCTACACGAGATTAAGTTGCTCACAATCTTTTGACAGTGCGGAAATCCTGCTCAGAAGAAAGCGTAAAGTGACGAGAGATATGGGAGCGTTCTGCAACGTGGCGGCTGGTATTGAAGCCTGCGTGAGGGACCGTGTGTGTCAGAACTCATCATCAAACACAATTTCTAACATATCGCCTCGATACCATTCAAATTGGTCACCTTGACAGTTCTGATTCATTCTGATTATCTTTTCTGCACTTTTACCACATCTAACCTGGAGTTGGTGATAGCAGCTAAGGGTTAAGTTCTTCCTTCTTGTTCATCAAACTCAGCACAAAGTCTACGCTTCATTTGTCGCGTGTTTTTGTTTCCATTAATTTTGTGTGTAACAGTGCCGAATGATGAAGCAGTGAGTAGGAATCTTTACTCGCCACTTAATTCCTCGGAAGCGAAGTCGCTCTCGGGCCCCATTTTCTGTATCATGGATCCTGTGCTCCTCTTCAATTTGAGGTCTAGGCACTTCAATTTGTTCCATGCATATTCTGCAGCAGAATGAAAATGAATTTTAGAGACATAATTTAGAGGCATATCTTGGGAAGTACAAACCTGTTTACAGTGTTTACGTTGGAACAGCGTTTACAATGATGAAGAAGCGAGCAGTGAGAAGACGACGACGATTAGACACTAGCATAGGCGGTTGCCTCTTGGCTAAGTGCGGCATATTCCCTTGCAAATATACTTGCATATAGCTTTTTGTCTGCGTCTTCCTACGTAACAATATGATGAACAGTACCTTGCCATATATTGGAAAATACAAGAATCATGCAGTTTAGGCAATTTCCTGAATTTCGGTCAGTCAAGCGAGATAACCAGGAATTGAGATGAACTGGAATTCAGTGTGCCGTATTACTGTCTCTATAATTCTGGACAGTGCGCTAGGATTTGCTAGCGCTGCTTGTTTCCCTAAGCATCACCCTACTAAAAAAAACCCTACTTGTTTTAAAATGGGTCCCATCAACTAGGACTGTTTAGTCGGCCAGACAGGCCAACGAATAATTGACTGGCTGGGTGACCACGAAAACTTCACGCGTCAGTCAGTTGGTGTGTGGCTCGTTTTAGTCAACACGAGACACAATCTCAGTGAGACTACCTCAAATAATGTCCTGAATGACTGTCTATCCTTTTAAAAAAATGACTTCATTCCCTAAATGAAAAAAGAAAAGCGTGCTTTGGACGAAGCTCATTATGGTACTACCTCAATATCTTAGCAAGTACCTATTTTGTTTGTAGTTATCTCAGAAGGCTGCTAATGACATAGGCCTCATCTTGCGCTACAGTGATGTCTATGCCAAACGGGGCTAAGGCTAGAAGTTAAGTGGTCGCTCGCATTTTAACCGTCAAATTGTAATGCGTTATGATCTTTGTTTGCCATATTTTATAGCTTGTAGCTTTTTCGACATAGCATAATATTATATGTTCCTAAGAAACCATGGTTTTGCATGGCGCGCCTAAACCCATTTTGTTAGGTGAGAAAATATTGTTTCTGGTCCTTTCTAGGGGAGCTGCCCTATGCATTATACACAGCACAAAACCTGATTTACGAAAGAATGACACAGACAAATGCATATTCTAAATTATCCCCAATAAAAATGCATGCGAAATACAGCGTGGCTTCAAGAGTGCCACTGTATATTCAGGCACATATCGGCCAAGTTTGGTAGTAGACACCATAACGAGGTCCCCAGAAGTGCAAATTAGCAAGTTGACAGAATAATAAGGTGGGACATTGAGAGAGAGGGATGCTGCTGCTATAAGAGAAGCAATAGCAGAGTTTAAGCTTTAGCCTGTATCATAAGCAGAAAGGTCGAACATGCCCAGCTTTCGGTTATTCACTTGCGAGCATTGCAACAGGCTGACTGTCATGCGTAACTAGCTGTTTGTGGGACCAGATTATCCGAACATGCAATTTTTGCAACATCTAAAGAGATCAGCCTGAAGCTTGATGCTACACTGCACTCATCATCATCATCATCATCATTTATTCGTCCTTAAAGACCCCTGGAAGGGGCATTACATCAGGGGGGGAAACATTGAACACAACAAAACGCAGGTCACTAGCAAACATTGTCACAATCAGTGATCAGCAGGGTATATACAGAGAAAAAGAGTACAAGAACCCTTTAAGCATATACAAATATAAAAATAGCAACAGAGGCAAACAGAAGAAGACAATAATTTCCACATCATGTTTTCAAATAGGATGTCAGCAATTGCCGGAACTTAAATGGATCGCGTTCTATAACAATATGATCTGGTAATGAATTCCATTCTTCAATTGCAAGAGGCAGGAATGACTTGTTAAATGCGTTAGTGGAGCCGTGCAGACGTAGAATGCTCATGGAGTTGAAAAGACGGCGTGATGTTCGGAGAGGTGGTAGCAGAAGAGAGTCCCGAAGCGAAGGAAAACAGAAGTATAGTTTATGAAATAATGCCAAACGGGCGATTTGTCGTCTGTGTGTCAGAGGCTCGATGTCAAGCGATAATTTTATATTGGTAACGCTGGAGTGAGTGTCGTAATCGGATGAAATATATCGGGCTGCACGGTTTTGAATGGCTTCTAGGCTATCGATTAGGTAAGCCTGATGTGGATTCCAAATTGGGGAGCCAAATTCTAGTTTGGTTCGGACGAAAGTTTTGTAAGCTAGACTGCGAATAGAGGGAGGGGAGAAGCTGAGGTGCCGTCTGATAAACCCAAGTGATTTCGATGCATCAGCTGCAATCTTCGTGATGTGCTCGGACCAGGTGAGTTTGCTGGTGATGTGAATTCCAAGATAACGGTAAGATTCAACTTGAGAAAGGGTGGTTGAGTACAACGAATATGCGTAGCTGAGGTTAGTGCGCTTGCGTGTTACCTGCATGTATTTACACTTTGATACATTCAGCTTCATTAGCCATGTCGAACACCAGTCTTCAATTCTGTCCAAGTCATTTTGAAGCAATAACTGATCGTTGGATGTGGTTATGCGGCGGTACAAGACGCAGTCATCTGCGAAAAGACGAATGCTCGACGAAATGCTGGAAGGAAGATCATTTATGAAGATTAAAAACAAAAGTGGGCCGAGCACCGAGCCCTGCGGGACACCAGAAAGAACTTCAGTTGTGGGCGAATGAACATTATCGATGACAGTGAATTGACAACGACCGGATAGAAAACAACGGATCCATGTTAATATCAGCGGATCAAGACACAAGCATGAAAGTTTGGCTAAAAGGCGCTCATGGGGTACACGATCGAAAGCTTTCGAGAAGTCGAGATATATAACGTCCGTCTGAAATGAGGAATCTAAATTTAGGTGAAGATCGGTTGTGAAATGGAAAAGTTGGGTTTCGCAAGAGTAACCGGGTCTGAAGCCGTGCTGGTTTGGAAAAAAGAAGCTGTTGGAATCAAGGTGAGATGCAACTTGTGAATATATTATATGTTCCAGTAGTTTGCAAGCAATGCATGTTAGTGAAATCGGTCGGTAGTTAGAAGGATCAGAGCGGTTACCTGCTTTAAAAACCGGTACTACTTTGCTCAGCTTCCAGTCGTCTGGAAGTGAGCCGGTAGCAATCGATTGAACGAATATTATTTGCAGAAACTGGCTTGATATGTCCTTGGTGCATTTCAGTATCTTAGACGATATATTATCCGGTCCAGGGGCGCTGGAAACTTTGAGCCTTTCAATAAGTTTTATGATACCATGTGTAGTGATGATAACGGGCGGCATCTGTGAAAACGGAAACTTAGATAGGGGAAGGATACTTAAGGTTGGTTCATTAGTAAAAACTGAGGAAAAGTAAGAATTCATTACATCACTGCGTTTGTCTGGTGGAACTTCAGAACCGTTATTGCTAACCAATGAGATGTTATGCGATGACGTAATGGCGGGAGTTAAAATTTTCCAGAATTTTTTTGGATTGGAGCGAATAATGTCCTGTAGATCCAGATGATAAAATTTTCTTTTTGAGCATCGCAAAAGTTTTGTGTAATCGCGAAGACAACAGAAATACTTTTCCCAACGCGAAGCGCTGGCCGAATGTTTTGCAGGAAGCATTATTCTAGGGGGTACCCAAAAGTGAAATTATTTTAAAAACCTATGTAATATTTATTTTTTACAAAACAAACTTAGCAATTTGAAGGCATTCTCCATTACACTCAATATATTTGTCCAATCTTCGATACGTTTTTCAAACTCGTGTGTTGTCCAATCTTCGATACGTTTTTCAAACTCGTGTGTTTAGATAGCTTAATAGCTCCTCTCTCGTCTTCCCTCACGTCTTCTACGTTGCACAAAAGCAGTACTTTCATGTCATTCTTCATATGAGAAATAAAGTTAGTGTGAGGCACATTATGCATATGTACTCAAGTCCACAATCATATTTAAGTCAGAGGAGGTACCTACGTGAATCAATGAAGCTGAAGATAAGCCAGATTCTAAGTAGACCGGAAGTGGAAATTATCAATACAGCACTGCAGTAAAAATGTTGCAAGTTATGTCATAACTGCCTGCTTGCAAACTTTACATCCTGTAGAAATGCTGCAGACATGAGATCCACTGTTTTGGAGATAGCACACATTTTCTTAAAGCTTTCTCATAGCACCTACCTTGTGGAATACACACACACATATTTAACCATGATTTAACTTGAGGTACTGCACACAGAGCAGCAGCGAACTTGAAAAAGTAGAAACTGACAACATTTTTATATCACAGAGCTTTTTCAGTGCTTTTTGTTGCTGCTTATTAGCCTGCTGCAGGCGTGAACCTTCGTTAAGGCGAGTGTGTTAAAGTTCACCGCCATGCCGTCACATCTAATGCGCCATTCGGCCACCAGACGCGAGATTTCCCCAGTTGACCTCGACACTGTCGGCCCTCTTCCGACATCACATGGGGCCTGCTAGCTGCTTATATGTTTGGATCGCTTAATCAGATTGCCAGAGGCGTTTTCCATAACAGACACTACGGCAGGGACAGTAGCTACAGCTTTCATCAGCAGCTGGCTGTCACATTTCCGATGCTCTTCTATTGTCACCACCGACGAAGGCAACCAGTTTCAATGGGCACTATTCACGGCGCTTGCCAACATCCAGGGCACTTGACGCATACATACGGCCGCCTACTATCCTTCGGCGAATGACATGATGGAACGCCTTCATCGACAAGTGAATGTTGCCCTAATCACTTATGAGCGATGGGAACGTTGGGTTGCCCACCTTCCCTTCGTCCTTCTGGGCATCCAATCAGCACTGAAGCCCGACCTAGGTTGTTCTTCGTTTGAACTCATCTATCGCGTTCCCCTGCGCTTTCATAGAGAATTCATTGCGCCGTCACCGCCACCTTGCACCCACAATGCTGCAACCGACATCCAGGAGCTGCGCACCACGTTTTATAACCTTGCTCTTGTAATTGCTGCTGACTGACAACACCGGTCTGTATTTGTCAGCCAGCATACGAATTCCTGCAGCCATGCTTTAGTTCGACGTGACCACGTGCGTGCACCCTTCACCACGGTTGGATCGTTCCGCGTACCCCATCGTACGCCTAAGACGTTCACGCTGGACATTAACGGTCGCGAAGACGTCGTCGCTGCTGACCGACCCAAACCTGCCTATGTCGCCGCTTTTGCACTCGCGGTCCTTCCAATCAACCTCGCCTCCATCCCTTCATCACTGGGCGGTCGCATCTCAGGACGTTCACTGGGCGGTTCCTCTGGTTTCCGCTTTATGGGGGGAGCCCTGCGGCGCCCCTTGCATCGGGCCCGGGCCGCAGGCCACAACTTGCTCAGCGTGCAGCGCCCGTCAAGGAGGAGGACGTTAGCTCCTGGCCGCGCAGCGTGTGCATCACGATGTATAAAAATAAACAGTTTGAAGCCCAGCGCTCCCTGAGCGGGGTCTACCTTGGACTAGCTCCGACACCTGCATCGCCTATAAAAAACTTGTCTGCAAGAATAAAGTGGAGAAAAGAAGACGATTCGACATTTCGGCCTAATGACTATGTACATTAAGTGCATTAACAATCAAAGTAAATGTCTGTAGGATTGGTATACACTTTTGATCAGGAGTTTAGCGTCTCCTTTCCAGTGTTTCGTGAGCTGAAGAAGGATCCTTTGCATGATGTTTGCTTCGTATGAACTGCTCGCTAATCTGTACGTGGCTTCCAACATGCATGGCGGACGTTTGCGTGCGAAAACAGAGAAGCGACGAACACAAGGAAGACAGACAAGGACAAGCGCTTGTCCTTGTCTGTCTTCCTTGTGTTCGTGGTTTTATTTGCGCTAAGCTACTACTTCAAATATGGACGACCAACTAGCCCAACAGTCAACTCTACCAGAGAAACGCGACTGGCGGCAACGGCGCTAATATATGGCGTTTCTTTCCGTGCATGCTGCGCCATGTAGTGGTACCGGTGACTACTGCACGCGTGGTCTCCGAAAAGCGCGGCGTGCCTTTTCTAGCGAACGCTGAGAATTGTACCCCCGCTGGTCGCACACTCAGTGGCAGACAGTCAGTGACTCAAGTTGGCGAGTGGTTCAGTGTAAAGCGGCACGTACCTGTGCACTTGTCGTGGAACCTGTCAATGCGTCGGCTTGCTGTCCGCGAGGAAAAATGTTGACGTGGCCTTGAGTCTACTAAGAAACAGAAAAAATTAAGGCATCTTATTAGTCATTGTGGAGTGGTACTTTCCAAGTTTCACGTGTCTGGTTACAGCAACTTTGCGTTAGGGAGCTTCATCGGAGACCAGCACAGACTGAGTGGCATACACCCATCGCTCTTAGTCGGCGTCAAAGGATGTGTTTAAACAGCAGTACACATAGATATACTGATGTGTACAGGCATACCCGCCGTGGCTGCTCAGTGGGCATGGTGTTAGGCTGCTGAGCACGAGATCGCGGGATCGAATCCCGGCGACGGCGGCCGTATATTGATGGTGGCGAAATGCAAAAACACCCGTGTACGTACATTTAGGTGCACGTTAAAAAACCCCAGGTAGACAAATTTCCGGAGTCCTCCACTACGGCGTGCCTCATAAACAGAAAGTGGTTTTGGCATGTAAAACCCCACAATTAAATTTTTATATACAAGTGTACACAGATACGAAGCCTTCGGAAATTGTGTTGCGTACCCAAAGAACGTTAACGCAATAAAAACTAGCTTTCCTATTTATCAGTCTTCGCGACTGATTTCGCGACTTTGCATTCATATAAACACAAATATATACTAAACTGCATAGCCCTCTACCTAAGGCTACGAATCCGTGGCAGAATTTTTCTATTGCAGGTATGAGACCTTGGTATGATCTGCGCATTAAGAATTCTTCCGTTGGGGAGGGCCCATCAGAGGATTGTTCGCTCTACTTCAATAAAACTGCTGGCGCTGGAAAGCGGCTGTATTCTAGTGATTGCCAGGCAATACTGCAGCAACCTACTGTGACAAGACGTTATCCCGTATGATTATCTCAGAAATATCTGCAACATACTACGCCATTGCATTGCACTGTCTATCTTGTGGAAGACTGACAAAAATGATCGATCAATAATGAAGCTTTCATCAAATAATGTTTAATGATTCATTTACTAGTGATAATAATCATATTTTTTCTACAAATTATTTGCGCCGCCTTTGCTTTTCCTATAAAATTGAGTAAGTAAATATATTTAGGATGCGTACTGTTAGGGTGTGACGCGGTACAATACAGCTTGAAAGTTGTTTTGTTTCTGTGGTGGTTATTGGAATAAAGTCAGCAAGAATGTCTGACGATTGCGATACTACCGAGTGCAAAATTTGAGCGCAGCTGCGTTCATGGGCCAGTGCCGGCAGCGCCTAGGCAAAGGGAGCGGAAACTTTGGCATGTTGGCATGATGAGCGGCATCAGAGCCAGCTCTGGAAGAAGACGGCTGTGAAGGCATGAACATGGCACGAGCGCGAATGGAAGTATGGGAACGATGGAATAATGAGAGCTATCGCAGCCAGCTGTGGAAGAAGACGACGCGAACACGTGAGCCGTGGCACGAGCGCGTTGACGCGCTTATGTCCAGAGACCCCCCCGCTCACACCAGGAACGGGTGCCTAAGACGTGCGCTCCAAAATTATATTTAGCACGACTGTTCTTTGCGGAATTACTGCAGCCAACATCGAGATACTGGGCAGTGACCAAGGAAGTACAAGGTATTTACCGTGGTCTTGCACCTATTCTTTGTTATTCATCTGCATTTTCGTAAAGGAATGGGTTTATTTTGCCAGAGGAAATACGAGAGGATATTACGAGAGGAATTAAGGTCTCACTTTGCCTTATCTCCGATGTGCGTGATGGCTGTTTCATGGATGGCTGTGGTTTAGAATTGTCTGGGGTTCTTGATAAGCCTTAGTAGATCGAGAAAGAGAGAGAGAGTAAACATTTATTTCCAATGCGGTGGGGAGACTTTTTCGTAGGGTGCATCCCTTAGTTCAGGGCCCCATTGGCTCGCGCCACTCCAGGTGCCCACCGCGGCAGCCATTGCTGACCTTGCGGGTCTAAGCTGGTCAGCGCAGTCTCCCAGGAGGAAGCTGAAGGAACAGTGCAGTAACGCGGAGGGTATGCGCATTCCCAGGTGCAATTTATTTATTTTGTGTGTTTGTACATACTGCAACGCAATAAGTGCTATAGCATGAGTGGATTAAAAGAGGCAATTACACCGAGAAAAGTACGATAAAACGATGAGGATGATGCGCTAGGAGCATTCATCCTGGATGGCAGCTACAAAACTTCGGGGTGAGCAAGAGCGAATAGACCCAGGTAAGGAATTCCAATCTTCTATGAAACGAGGGAAAGAGCTGAACTTAAACATATTAGTTTGTGCAGAGCAGGGCATCAAGTTCAAGTTGTGATTTCGTCTCGTCGATGACACTGGCGCTAGGTTAGTATAGTTTTTTTGGAAGTCTTACGGAAGAATTGACGATGCTGTGCAAGAAATCCAATGAAGCTATGCGGGCGACGTGAGTAGAGTGAAGTTAAATTCAGCGAACGAAATGTAGAAGAGGGTGAGAAGTCCCGATAATAACGGTGCCATATAAATATTAAACCTTTTTTCAGGATTGCTTCTAGACCATTACTCTCACAATGCTTATAAGGGTTCCAAACCACAGATGCGTGGTCAACTACAGAACGGATTAGCGATTCATATAACAATAGCTTCGTATCTTTTGGAGAGTTGGATGGTGTACGATGTAGGTAACTCATTTTTTTAGTGCTTTGTTACAAATGCAATCAATGTGATTAGACCACAAAATGGTTTGCGCCAAAATGACACCTACTAACTTATACTCAGGTACCCTGCACACAGCGCGGGTATTGAAGGAGTAATGAAAAACAGAAGGATATTATTTTTTACAGAAGGACATAACGACGGCTTATCAAAGTTAATGATCATTTGCCAAGTATTGAACCAAGTGAAAAACCCAGTAAATCACTCTTTGAGGCGGTAATGATTATAAAAAGAGTTAATGACTTAAAGGCTTAATGCTTCAACGCTTCAAGATCATATATTATCTTGAAGCGTTCACACTCTATATGTAGGGTGTGAACAGTTCAGAAATTCTCAAGAATAGAGCATAAAACGTAAAATGACATATTTTCAAACCGCATTATGGAAAGCGGCGCACAATACGATGCAGGTCACATCATCTGGACGTCTCGTTGAGTGAGATTTCTTGTCGAAAAATAGAACACTAAACATAAAAACATGATTTATTTAAACTGCACTATCAGAATTGCGGACAATACGAAACAGGCTACAACTTTATTTCTCGTTAAATAGGCTTTTTAACCGGAGAATTTAGCAGTAAGCGTAAGCAAATCGCCGCCAATCGAATTCATTCAAGATGGTTGGTAAGCGAAGATGCACATATGTTGCGCTTAATGTAGGGCAACTTGTGAAAGATGGATGCTGTCAAGCGTGCTCTTTACGCACATTGGTCTTTAAAAGGATATCTCATACAGACAGATTTCAGTGCAGCATACAAAACACTTATTTTATTGGTTACTTTGAAAGTACTGCTTTAACTTCGTTGTGGTTTGTGTGATCCGCACTGATGTTTTCCGTTCTTATTTGAGAAATGTACTTTGCCTAAATTAAATAGATGCATGAGCCATGAACGGTAGTTCGTTGAATGGAATCGTTCAAATAACCGAGGACAAACTGTGACAAGGAGTGGGCGAAGCCCTCCTATAATTGAGGTTTTGAGATAGCTAAGTTAAATTCTCCGGCAACGACTACGGGCGAGGGATTGAAGGCAACGTACGTTGATCAACGCGGGAGTGCGCGCGTCTCGTTATGATCATGTGCTTGGACTGCTTCCTTAGTTTGTTCGTTTTGCATTGAAACGAAAGCTGCGCTGTATATTTGCTTCATGTATCTGCATTAGCGGGGATCAGCCTATGCTGATATACCGTTGACATAACATCGCCTCAATCCGTAATGATCACACGGTCACCGTGAAATATTCATTGTCGTACCTTCTTTAAGAAGCCGTGGCGGTAATATTATTGTCGTCATTCTCCCTTCATTATCCGACTCTTGTCGTACCGTAAACATTGCGCAATATTCTTCATGACATTTTTGTAATCCCTACATCGTCTGGCTGTTGTGTTACCACAGTAGTCGCTTCACCAGCGTCATACCATTCTCGCCATGCCGTCGTTGTCAAGCCATCATCGCCATACCACACTCTTCGTTCCATCTACTTTAATGATTCTTCGCCTTTCTTTTGCATAATATTTTCGTTGTTATTAAATGTTATTATATATTATATAGTGCTTCCGCCGTTATTATCATGTATCAAGCCGTTATGATGCCATTGTTGCCATGCTATCGCAGTAATCGCGCAATCTTGATGCGGCGCAAAGGTGCCGCTTCAAAAGGCATCACAAGTCGCGCTAACGCTCCCAGTAAGTCATGAGTCTCGTACATACTTGTGGTTATTGCCCTTCGCCGCCGAATGAATAATAACATGGCCGAGGTGCACTAAGTAAGCCGCGTTCTAAAAGAGATCGCTGACGATGCTTTGGCATTGCTCGTCTTTAAATACTTTTGAAACGTTGAAGACGTTCTGTGTTCAAGCGTTTTCAAGACATGAAGAATCGCCGCATTCTTTAACAACTGATTCCGTGTCCTCATGCGCGGACCTTCAGCCGCTAACTCGGCTGTCCACCACCGATAGCCTTCTCTGCATCGTGTGTAGGGAAATTCACGCCGCACCGTGCGTTATGAAACTGAAGTGGTGTCTCCACCTTCCTATTTCGCACGCCCTTCCCATAATTACCGGGTGACAATCTCTTCAATCTAAGCCGTCGTTAGGGAAGAGCTGGTTAACCTAGGAATACAGTCCATGGGCTCGCGTACTCACACCCGCGAGAGTGTGTTGCTCCGAAATACAGCAATATTTCACCGTCATCGTGATATGGGCCACTGGAGAACCCGAGATGACAAGCCCATCTGCTTTCATTGCGAGGGCGTGGAACGTATTTCTAGTGGCTACCGATGTCACCAACCTTCATGCGCTCGCTCGTTTTTTTAAAAAAATGCCACGGGGACAGCCTCCCTCTGGTGTTTCCCGCTCATAACAGCTCATCGCTCCGAGACCCTCTCGCACCAACCCAACGCTCTGCATGCTCACCTACCCTAACAATCGTCAATCGCGGTCACCTCTCCTCCACCGCATGCATCGCAGCATCACTCTGGACACTCTTCCTAAGAAAACTAAATATAGCAGCGTCCAGAGGTTCCACTGCATTGGACCCCCGACCTTTAACCTTGCTGATGCACGAGAACCGACTTGCCCTAGAAGACCTGTCCGTTACTGCCCTTATCCTATGCAGTGTACATATTTGTATCATCAGTTCTGATCTTCGCAAACGATTAATGTGTCGATACCTACCGAGTATGGTGCGTGTCGCTGACGGCGGACATCCGGCCATGCTCAGAATGTGAACTGCACGTGTGTATGTCGCAGGTCACCTTACTTCCGTTTCGTTTCATGTTTTTCTGCACTGCCCTCATCGCGTAATCCTTGGACTTCATTTTTTTGTCTGATGACTCCGTTGGAATTGCTTGCTCGGCCGGTGTCGCTAAACTTTCGCACTTCACCAGACGTTCTCGACATATCCCAGAGCTAGGTCTGTTGTGCGGAGTTTCTTCATTCGCCACCCCGAACACCGATTTGTATTTTCACTGTACCCTGACTCAGTGTACCGAATGGTGAACTCTCTTCACTACGGAGTATGTTTTCAAGTTCTCCCCCAAGACATAGCATTGGCCACATTGTCGCCATCAAAGGAGTGCTGATTTCATTGCTGTCGCCTGAGCCTCCTCCGACAAACATTTCCGCCGACGCAGCCACTTCTCCACCAGTACAAAACAATGATTTCTTTGGAACTTCTACCCTCGCAGGTGTACGACCTTCGGCATTTGATTGTCACCTACGATGACATTTCCGACATCAATGGCCATCCTTAGATGAAATCGCTAGATTAAATACATCCAATTCACCGGTGACCGTATCGCGTGTCTTCATCGGTGCCCCAAGGTATTCATCAGCAAGTTGACAAGATGCTTACAAAAGGCGCCATGCAGCTGTTCACATGCACGTGAGTTTCCGCGGTTGTTTTAGTTAAAAATATGGACAACAGTTGACAATACTCCATTGAATGTGGACATCGCATTTAAGATCACCAAGAAAGATGCCTGTCCTCTTCCACGCATTGATGACGCTCCCGATTGCATTCACAGAGCGACCTATTTTTTCCTCCACAGAATTGAGCCATGGTTACTAGCATATCGCCGTGGATGACAGAGACTGTGAAAAGAATGCATTTGTGCCACCTCATCACAGAAAATCGGAGCTTTCTCTTACTAACTCTGGGGCGCACGTCACATACCGTCGGGTAGGAACTCGCCTATTTAGTATCGGCAGAGTTGGGTTGTACTACGCTCGCGTGAAGTTCGCCTTTTTGAATGCTTAGGCATGTGTATGCCTAGCGAACGAGTAAACCCGTCCATCCTTCCATTTGTAACTTAAGGCGAATCCCTATAACGAAATTTATCTGTAAAAGAAACTAAATTCAAAAGGAAGAAAACGTTTGTGTTTGTGAGCTTCAAACCTATGACCCCGCGCTCAGAGGTGTCTTACAAACTGGGCTAAACATCCCCGCTTGCATATTATGAGTAATCTGAACGATATCAATGTGTTGTACCGGCGGCAGGAAAAAAATATGAAAGAACAGTTTCCATTAATGTTTTCCCAAACGTTTTGCTGGTCTTGGGATAAAAGCTATTTTTAGGACATGTAGCGTAAACTTGGAGCATTCCGGACATCAAGAAGATTCTGATTTTGCGAAAATTTCTTGCCAAGCACGGCACACTCCTGATGCGTTTCAGAGTTCGCGGGATGCGCCTTCCGTGAGAAGCTCAAGTTATACGGGATCCAAACAACACGCCGTTTGTCATAGCCAGATAGTGGCCCCCAGTAAGAAAATGCAACATTTATTTAAAGTACCGCCGAGTGCCCATTACCTTGCGTTAATTTTTGAGAACATAGGTGAACTTTAGGCTGTTACGCAGATTTTTTGCTAAGCAAATGCATCGACCACCAGTCAATGTCTGGCATATTTCTTAAATGCAAACGAAGGCTGCATTACACTTTTGCACCTTGCGGAATAGCATATCATGCAACATTTCGCCGAAACAGATGGTTCCGCCGGAAAGCCACAAACAATATGCGAATGTATGGTATCAGAGCAAAGGGTTCGATCCTCATTCGCTGCGCACCTGCGACGTGCGTTCACAATGGTGCTGTGCAAGCGAAATAGATGTTCAAGCGTCTGCTCCACGCGTATGGCGTATGGAGCGCTCAGTAAAGCCTGAAATTGATATATTCCATAGCAAAAGTATGGCGGAAGCGCAGCTGGTTGCTGTGCTTCTGTTGGTAGGATTTGCAGGAATCTTAACAAGCGAAAATCTGGACATTTACCAGCTTTTCGTTGACGCTCCAGATATGCGAAAGGTAACCTACTTTTCTGACGTGTTCCCCGCTTCCGCTTACCTAGTGTGAAAAATATCTTTCGATATATTATCGCGGATGCTTTTAACCATTGGTCATGAATCGTGCACATGAAACCCTTTGCGATACACTTGCTTCTTTTGATATTCACTACTAGATCTCTTGGTTTGGTTGTCACCAATGTGCAAATCAATACAAAAGTGGAAATCTGCCCACAAAGCCCAACGTATCTGTTTGGCCTAGGTGAGTTTATGCCTTCAAATTATAATATAAGCCCAGAAAACCAAGAAAAGCCAGTAGTGGCGTTTTTCAGGCGGTGTAGTAAGTTTTCAATTCCGAGTTACCACCAGGTGTCGTCTGGAAGCTCAATAATGATTGCTGCTTCGGGAAGCTATCCCGCGTGCCAGGCAATTGGCATGATTTTTTTTTACAATTAGTAGGAAACCGTGTATTTCCAGATGCACATGTGTATGCACTACTGCCCTACTGTTGTGGGATGTAATGCTTGCATTTAATCATCTCCGTTTGTAATTTCCGCTCTTGTGACAGTTGCGGTAATAATAAACATTATTTTGACTTGAGCACGTTTCCTTGTTATTCGGAAAAATTGGCCAGAAAGAAATGTGTGCAAGCGTTGCTAATTTTTATTCAGGTCGAATGGTGCCCGGGTTTTCTCGCTAATAAGCAAAATTCACGATCTTGCTGGTGGAATGATGCGGCAAAACTTTGTGAAGTAGCACACGAGTTACCCCATGTTTATGTTTACTACCTTGCTGTGCAATACGCGCACACAGAAGACGAGAAGTTATCCGTTCCACGGACATGACAGTTGGCATTTTGGAGCAAGCGGCGGGGATCAAGCCGTGTACGTTATCCTCAAGCGCATAGTGGGAATGCGTCAGGTCAAGCACAAACCCAAGTCACGGAACGAGTGATAATTCACGGTAAGCTTCGGTGCAAGTCCGAGGCTAATTAGTTGGAAGACAAAAGAAGCCGCAATTTATAAATCTTCAGGGATAATTTGCCACACTGAACCGGGTCCGATGCGTGAGCATTCGGTGAACAGACGATACAATCTTTACCAGCAAATTCATGCAAACCTGTACTGTACGCGAAACGCTTGATAAGTACACATGGAAAGCAGCTTTAATAGGCGTGTGAGCACTGTGGCAGTTTTCGATAAAGATCGTAGTGGACTTTTGTAATGTGCTGGAATTTTGAACATTCCGCACATAGCCATCTGTCGACCTTCACCGAAATGCAAAATTGTAAATCAAAAGGCAGTATCTTGTATTCACGCTTTTAAATCGAAACGTTTTTTTTTTTACTTCGTTCCTTTTTCTTGCCGCTGCTGCTTCTGCTGCCGTGGTTGTCTTGCACGCCGTGTCGATGGTGGTCCAGAGCATGTATATACATGGCAGGAGCTGGGCGGAGTGGAAAGCAGGCACGAGAAACTTGTTGGATCTTTCTATCGCGTGAGTCATGCACATTGCTCTATGGAGCTGCCTGGGCATTGCCACATTAGCCTCTTGACCGCTGTAATTATCTGTCAGGCCCCCAAAAAGCATTGCAGAAACTGCAGCACTTCCCTTTCTGCTGACGCACAAGTGAAGAGGGAACGCATATAAAACTGTAGAAAGGAGAGAGGAGAGGAGCCGAATGGGCAGAACCGACGCAGTCGCGAAACGAGTGAATAACAGCCTTACCACTCTTGCATTTCCAAAACTGGCGGCGGTGAAGGAGATAGGAGAAAGGGGACGTGCCAAGGCAAGGAAACGCTAGTGTTGTTTATTTATTTATTTATTCATTTATTTACTCATTGAAATATATAGCTGCCCCGTATAGGGCTATAGTCACAGTGGAAACATTGTACATTACTGTACATTACACATTGAAAGCATACCCAACATAAAAACATGAATGATCAAAACGAAGCACATTGCATGTTAGCGAAGCGCTTAGAGACACGACAGCGGTTGCGAGGAAACTGGATAAATTTAAGTTCAAGGCAAATGATGGTATGTTTCTGATATTTCTAAAAATAAGCACCATGCAATTATGTCAAGCAAATAAGTTATGCATGGCCGCACTAATTAAAATGCACCGCAGGGTCTAAATGATACTACGGAAGTGGTCGCACGTCAAATCAGCACTTCTGCGATAGCTGTGGTAGCCGTGCAGCTAAGGCGTTGTTTGAGCTCGCTGACTTCATCCCCGCTGTGGCAGCCGCATTTCGATTGAGTCGATATAGAAAACGTGCGTGCTCTGATATTTAGAATGCCACGTTGTCAAAATTAATACGAAGTTCGCCCCTATGCCGTGCCTCACAATCCGATTCTGGCTTTTGAACGTAAAGTCTTAGAAGTTTAATACTTCTGCCATAAGGCGATGTGTCATATGAGGCACTGACAATGCTCCGCCCTCTCCGAGTTCATGAAATATGGCACACAACAACGCCTCAGACAAACACTTCCCCCTGTGTGTTCTGTGTACTACGCAGAAAAACAGCTGTGGTGCACGCAAGGTATCGTCTGACATCAGCCCACCAATGCCGTGCTGGACTAAACGCTGAAGAAGTTGAACATTCGCCGTCATCAACACCGCGAGTTATCATCAGTCTAAGCAAACAGAACAGAAACTCTCGCTTACAGCAATTCCACAGTACTTGGAATCCGCATACTTTTGTTTTTGTCTTTAGAATTTCAACTGTGAGTTAACAATGTATACAGGACATTAAATCCCTGTAACATACATATTTTCGGCCCCTAATCTGAGAATAGCGGCTCTGCTACAGCAGCGCTTTGACTGGAACACAAACACAGATATAACGCAGCAGGGAAGTTACGACCATGCGTTGTTAGCAGAAAATACCTTTTCGAGATTGATAACTCAAAGTTGTTGTGCCGTTCTTCTGAAATATATTTTTGACAAAAATGCGGACCTGTGATTTGCACATGCGCATTGCGGTGAAATTTGACTGAGGACGAAAGGAAGAATGCTTCAAGTTCATCGGGATGTTTCCTTTGCGCACTGATCCCACGTTTAGCCTTCTAATAGGAAGTGTGTATTTAAGCAAGTTCTCATAGGGAGCACGGTTAGCAGCTCTAGATCTTTAGTTTGTCACCTTTCGTGCTGTCGTGAATGGCTTCAAGTAGGCGATCCTAATTAATTTTAATAAGCTTGTAAACACGCGGCTGCGACATAATCGACATAACTATTTATTTTCTTGAAGCCGTATTATGGTGACTGTGATATATAGCAGAGTCACGAATTTTCAATTAGGGACTAAATGCTTGCTAATACGACGTGAACTTAGCGAACATTCATTACATCAGCCGAAAGCTTAAGTGTATCCCTAACTTATATATTTTGGTCCTAATGTAACTTACACGTTTTTGTTCTTAACCTTGTATCGGCATAAACAAGACTAGCGTTAAGGTTTCGCACTCCATGACAAAAGTGAACCTGCTTTTATACCAATATTAGGGTTTCTTCGTATGAGTCCTTTTTTCATGAGTGTTTCCGTCAAGATGGCGTCGCTTCCCAGTGCTTTTATGGAAACAAAAAAAGACAATACAATCACTAAGGTTTTACCTTAATGGCAAAATTGAGAGAGAGAGAGATAGAGAGAGAGTGAAAATGTACATCACAATTCTAGAACTGCTAATCGGCTAGAGTTTACTGATTGATTTAGACACGATGGATATGCGCTGGATTGATAGGATTGTTGCTGCAAGCAACAGTAACGCAAAGTTTCTAAGTACAAGTTATGCTATGTTCACACTACGGTCGTAACGCGCGTAACAGCTCTTTTGGCGTATCGAACGTAACGGCTGTAAAAAACGTTACGGCAGTTAAGCCGGCACCTTTGTTCACATTTACTGCTGCTTAAATTACGGCTTTTACAACAGGCCAATCAAATTTGGAGCTGCAGAATCGACGTCACTAGCGGTCCAATATGGCTCCTGCCAACATGCGAGCGCTGGCCGAGATCGAAGAAATTCACGCTCAAAACAAACTTATAGTCATGTATTCAATCGCCCAAAGACGACGAAGGCGACGCAGAAGGGTTTGGGTGCGGCAAGTATTTCTCGACAGGGCCGTGGACGGCGATTTTCACAACCTTTTCGCCAAGCTCCGAGTTGGTGACGCTGCGATGTTTCATAACATCATGCGCATGTCGCCCCAGCAGTTCCGCTTCCTTGAAAACCTAATGAGACCACTCATCGAAGTTCGGAGCACGCATCTGCGGCCATCGATTTCCTCCGCGGATAAACCAGATGAACTGAAAACAGTCTCGCAAGGCGCACTGCAAAAATTTTCACGAACACAGCCAATCGTGCGCACGGAATGGCGGAATGGCACTTCCCGCGCCCGGAGCTGTCTGCAGACGGGAGGACGGAAGTGTCGTCACCGGTTGTTGAAAGCCGAAAGCTTATCGGTCATTGGCTGTGTCGCAACGGTCGTAACATAACAGTCGTAAATGTTGCCGACCCTTTAACACTCTCACCCACGATTTTTGCGAGAATTGCGCACGTTGGTACCTTTACGTTCGCAGTCTGAACTAGACGCATACGCTTGTTGCGCTTCCGCTTACGTATGCTACGAAAAATCGGCGCCTTACGAACGTAGTCTGAACATAGCATTAGTCTAATTTTAACACTGCTCACGTTACGACAACTGCAACTGAACACTGTGGCAGCGGTAGCGGTGGCCAATCAAAACAGTAAGTTCGACATATGCGAACATTTCTTTTTTTAGTAGCTCGTGTTTCAGGTATTGCAAGGCGCATATTTGCGTGTTGGCTAGAATTATATAGCTGCGACATTGTTACTACACTTCGCTTACTGTCTTTTATGCTCATATTTTGTAATATGTAAACAGAAAGCTAAACAAAGAAGAAAGGACGGAAATATATTTTTGTACTAAGTCACGCAACCTTCGTTTTGATGCGATTTTTTCTTCTTTAAAAGAACAACCACACACAGTCTCCTAGGGAAAGAAGCAGGTGGCCGACATAGGGTCGCCAGTTGGCCGCACGGAAATAAGACTGCACACATGGAACAGCCGTGCCCGCGGTAACAATAAACGCATTTGTGCTGCAGTGCATAGGTACATAAAGGAAGGGTGTCCAGGAATCGCCATAACTGTGGAAATCTCAGGCACTGTCAGGAATTTCTTCAAGCGGCTATACTTTCAACAGCAGTTTGCGGTGCATAAACATGGTTTAAAAGAATACCCTTTGCTTGAAATAATATATACCTGAACAAATACCGTTTTTTTTCGTTATACAAGCACGTGAAATACTTGTAAATAAACGTAGAGCCTGGGGAAACAAGCCAGCGCTTTCAGAAGAGTAACTGAAACAAAAATGTATCGTTTTTCTACTTTCTCTATAAAAGCAGATTGTCCGTACTCGGAAAAACAGGACAAAAAGACTTTTTTCTTTAGTACATTAGTGAGAGAGCGCCATCATTGGTGTAGCTTTTACTGTGTCTGTAAATTCTGTTCATAAGTTACATTTGTTAATAGCATCTCTGCATTTAATCCAGTGCGCATGGAGATAGAGAGAGAGACAGAATAAACAAATATATTACATAAATGAAGCTTTGGAGAGGCATCCTCATTCCGGAATGCGTTGAGCTCTGGCCGCGTCCTGGGCCTTGGAAATCAGCCGTTGCTGATCCTCGAGGTCGGAGCTGACCAATACTCTTTCACAAGTCTCATTGGTTTCTTAAAGGTGCGGAGGAGGTAATGTTGCATGCCTGCAACCACCTGCTATGTGCCTGAAGGACTCGGGTCCTGCGTAGAAGCGCCATTGTGGAGAGAAATGTGTAGGGGCTATAGATTTGAAGTCCCCCGGTTCAAGCTGTCACAAGCTACCCAGCATTCCACGAATACTACCATAATGACCTGGCATTCAGCTCCTACCAAGCTCATATATATATATATATATATATATATATATATATATATGACCATACTGGCCATGTATATCATATAAATGCACATCCTAACAGGATCACTATTGCGCAAAACTTAAGCTAATTAAACTGCTTTAAACGTTCTATGTAAAAATATTAACGCGATAGCGTTAAGGAGCTCGTGTCGCAGAAAAGCCGGTGTCGTCGGCGTCGGGTGTCGGTGTCGGCGGCGTTGACCGTGAGCGATAAATCACGGCAGGCGCTTCATAAATAAAAAGCAACTTCCAAGATTGGCCCGGTGAGAATCGAACCAGGGTCTCCGGAGTGTGAGACGGAGACGCTACCACTCAGCCACGAGTTCGATGCTTCCAAGCGGTGCAAACGCGCCTCTAGTGAATGCGGTGTTGCCTTCGAAACGAGCCGTGACAAGTTATACTGCGGTGTATATCGGTAATTATGAACATGTAACGTACAGAAGTCACAATTACACGAGTTGCGAAGTGCGTTTCCGCTGCATTTCTTCTGCGCTTTCCGCACACGCAGAGCCATCTTGCGGCAAACACAGAAGACCCCCTCCTCTCAATGTACGGCGCTGCCCCGACAGGAGGCGCGCCGCGCGCGCATTGGGACCGCTGCCAGGCGCGTCGCGGGACTCCCTCTCCCCTGATGACGCTTCGCCGTGCTCCCGGTTTAGATTACTATCTATCTCTCTGCCCGTGCCGATCACGACGTTTGGCTGGCGTAGATCGTTTCCCCTCCGAGACACCGAGTTCTTTGGTTCGTTCCGTTCGCTCAGGCGCACGTTTCGTTGCCGCGCCGAACGCTGCGTTGCTCGACGCTCACCGCGTGATAGGTGGGCGCTAAGTCCGATGCGGGGCGCATCGTAAGTGATCGCTGTGCCGTAGCGCATTGTCTTATACCCCTTGGCGGGTCGACGGGAACGCTGTCGCGTCCCACTCTTGAAGGCGAAGCTTAAGCGTCCTCCAATTTTTTGCTTTCCCTTTCTGATTGCCATTGTGCTAATTGGTTTCTTGTGTGTTTTATGTATAATCATTTTAAGTTGGTTTCATATTGTGCTTGTATATATATAAAACTTTTTTTCATATTCACAATTACTCTGATGGACCTAAACAGTTTTTTACTTAGAAAGTTGTGCGATGATTCTTGTATTTAATGCATGTATGTTTGTAATGTATGCTATGTATGTGTAGTCCACGCTATTGATATGTGTGTATATTATGTTTTATGATATGCTAGCTTACTGTTGAGGAATGCCTGGGTGACAGGGGCTTAGTCAGTGAGACAATGTTCTCCGTTTAGCCTTGCCATCCAAGACATTCACTGTGTCTAAATCAACGCTGAATAATTAAAAATAAATAAAATTTGGACTTAGCAAAGGAAATTTTCTGTTAATCCTGCTGTGTGTGCATAAACTACATGTGGCTCCTGTTTCTTCGGTCCTAGAAATCTTTTGTTTTGTGCAGTAAATATTTGTATACTATGTTCAATTTATCATCCAAAGCAGACTTTCCTTTCATTGGAAATGCAGCAAAATTCTACTCGTACCTAAAGGAGATGACTCATCATTAGTTTAAATCTTATAGGCCAATATCACTGTTGTGCATATGTTCTAAGGCCTTCCTTGAGCATATTGTTTTCAATCATTTTTCGACATTTGCTGAAAATTATAATATGATCGACAACATGCAACATGAGTTCTGAAACTGTCTTGCTGGCGTTTCCTCTCTTGAAAACTCGGCGCTCTCTACTTTCCTGTCGAGAATGCTGCGTCAAGCTGATAACGCGCAATACGTTTGTTACTAAGAAGTACCGGGCTGGCAGCGTTAAAGGAAGGAAATGCGGGCAAGACAGATGACAATTATTGTTTGAGGACGAAATACAACCTAAAGAGGGTAAACTTTTTTAGAGTGAGATGATGATTATTGCTCCACAAGATAGAACCCAAAGGCTGTACATTTGTTTATGTAGGGTGCTTTATCTGACTTTGTCAAATTCTGCAATGGCGGGCATTTGAGCCACTGTCAAAGGGCATAGCAGCAGTTATGAGCCAATCAGAGCTGACAAGATAGCGAATTTGAACCAGATGGTGGAAATTATCAATATCCACAAACGCTCTCCCGGAGTCCATTTGTTTCGTAGGAGCTGAGCGAATGTATTCATTGATCAAGCTGCAGAGTGCTCGCTTCCAGTGCAGATGCGACACAACGTATCTCGTAGCACCAACACGCAAGACATATACAAAAGCAAAACTCTCTAATTAATTAAGTCTTGCCAAAAACACTATAGCAGCATGCACAGCAAGCGCAGCGTGACCAGTGGCGAATGTTCCGCGCTGTGAGCTCTCATGTGTGACTATTATTGTCCTTTTCGATTGTGCCAACTCCCTCACCTTTTATGCAGCTCCTTTTGGATTGGTAGAAATTTGAGTGCAGTTCTAAATGTTGCGTCGAAGGCTGCTGCGAAACCATGTGGCCACACTTAACAGTGTAAAATCTTCCAATATCATCCGCGATATTGAGACGAAGTTCATTACAGTTCCACGCATTATGCTGGCAGAAAGCCTGTGTTTCGAAATTGGACCCACGTAAAACAAAAGATGCATGATAAGGAGTGTCCCAACACTAGCTGTAGTTTCGGAGTTTATATGATGATGTCATTCTATAGGAGCACACATAAGCTATTACACCACAAAGGAACCATCCGCACCACCCTTTTCGCAGAGACCACCCCATCGTAGACTAGGTAGAGCACCTCAGGCTGCAAGTAATAACCCAGAAACACTGACATCTGCCAGACACAGCTAGGTTTGCAACGGAAAAGGCTCCAGTTTCGTGTCCAACTATTGTGCTACGACAACTAAAATAACGAATCTTCTAGGGGCCTTCATCGAATCACACCAATAGCTGGTTGGATACATTTGAAACAGTCGGTGCGGTTACATGGAAGAGCGAAGAACGCTGCGCGAAAGACATGTTACTTGGAACGCCATTCGAGTATCAACTCTCATCTATAGAAATGTGCGAGTTTTCGGCTTACTTCCGAATGTTTCTAATATTTCCTTTAAAAAATGGTCCAATTCACCATCGATACCCAAATGCAGCTCTAAAGCGGGAACCTTGCGGTCTTTGTGGAACAGATGACTCGACAACAGTAACAATTAAGAGAGACCGACAGTTCGTTGGGCGATTCAGGTTGTGAAGGAAGACCTGTTCGCTAGACGACTGTAAAAATGTGCCAATAGAGGCAGAATATCTTACAGAGGCCTCAATGACTGAGATGACGCTGGAAATATGCTCCAGACGATGCCAGCTGCTTCCGCGTGGACTGCGAAAGAGTTTTGCGTGTCTTCAATTCCAAATAAGAAATTCAGTTGCCCTCGCGCTCTAATTTGTGGGGAAGATTGGCTTCAATTGTTTGGTGTTGCATACAAGTACGTAGCTTGTTTAATGCTCGCGCATGGTGTAGCCGAAGAGGTGATTGTCGGCAACATTTTATAGTGATAGGGCACCCCAGTAACCATCACTCCACAGTGCCACACTTTTTATGACAGAGCCTAAGAAACTGATCCGGCAACAGAGCTGCGCAAGCCTGCGCACTATAAACAGCTTGCAATGATCCCCCAAATATCCTCCCGCAATGCTTAAAAAGGCAGTCAGCTTCATGATAATCACGTATGCCGACATCGAGTAGGAGATGCGTGACGTTTCCGCTTTTATGGAACTTTCTGTTACACTACTGAAATTAAGTAGCAACACGGATGGCGTAGTTCCTGACACACGATGCTATGCTTCGGAACATTACAGATAAGGGTATTATTGACGCCCCACGCAACTTCACACATTTAACCCTCATAGCTATCTAAATTGCTGAAACTACCCACACCCGAAGCGGGTGATGACCGTGTTGTGGCTTTCACGCCGGTACCCCTATGGGGTCATAGTGTAAACATTTCGGACCCTACATCGTGTTATACAATCTGCTCCGATATGTTGGCTCACGGTACTAGCATGATGGTGTTAGATATTTAAGTGGCTCCGAACACCCAACTGAGGTATTCTATGTCGTGCACCATAGGCCGTTTTACACATATGCTGATAATATTTCCTTCTTCATTTTCCCTCTTTCCAATGTTCTTTATACACATGTTGAAATTGGTTCTTGCTCTCCTGCAGCTTTTTCCCCATCAGGACAATGGTTACCAACGTAGTGAAGCGTGAATCTCCCACCTTTCTTATATATTCTTCCTAGTTTCTGTTTCTTAAAAAATTATCTCTTACAATAGAAAGCTGTAATTAATATATTCAGTGCGTAGGATGGTACAATCAAGGTGACAAAAACACATTTGGTGGGTATATCACGGTCAGGCGCAAGATTGGCTTACTTTATAAAGACTTTGTGCATGGTGTAAGAATTTCAAAACCCCGAGACGTTTATTTTCATTGCATGTGCAAATATAAATGGTGTACCAACTTCAGCCGAGAGTTTGGAAATTATGACTGGCCAACGTGCGTGTCGTAAATTGTTGTTATTTATATCTAGCACTCCCTGGGTGGCATAAATTTGATTTTGGTTACATATGCACTTTCTATTATAAATTCTTTTCTTCGACTTTACTACTGCTTGCCAATATTTGGTAAAGAAAACACTCAGTAAAACAAAATATTTACATGCAATCTAAAGTGAATCACCTTGTCTTTGTATCAAAATTTGCAAATTCCTAGTAAAACAAAAATTTTCGCTTCAGTGCACACTGATGCACATCTTTTGCATCAGTGTGAACAACGAAGACAAATACAATTGTGCGATCTTAAGGCAGCGCACGGTAAATGTCGACAATTTGATGCTTTGAAGCGTCTCGCTGGTATTTTATTACACATAGAGTGCATCACCGATAATCGCGTACTTCATCTTTCAGTTTGTGGTTACGAAGGAGCCCTTGTGGACGTACACTGTGACCGGAAGAAGACATGCGGAGTGCAAAGTAGATGTTATGATAAATGAGACAGACACATCTATTTTTTTCACAAGACTGTTTTACTACGGCCCGCAGAAGGAAAAGTAAGACAAGCACACAGATTGTATATCCCCGAAAAACAAAATATAAAAAACATATTTTTCTTGTTTACAGGTTTTCTATGGTCCTCGAGGGACTGTTCAATGTAATTTACCCAGAACATGTGCTTATCCAGCGCAATGGTATACCCAGAATCTTTATTCCCTTCAATCACCTCATATGGACGTGCTTTTTAGTATGTCTTGCACTGTGGTCTGCAATGTTGGCACAAAAATATTGTACAACACTGCACCATAGTCTTTCACACAGTAATCATTCTACTCAGTGAATTGTGTCCATTAAGAAAAGTCCAGTGACTCTGCATGCCGGAACCCCAATGCGCTCAAGCCAGGCATTGCGCAGGGAGTAATCACGAGGCAGCCGGTGTCGCGTCGTTTCGTTTTCCCAGTATGCGCTCTTGCAGTCAAGAATCGCACACAGATGCATTTTAGCCATCGCAAAAGACTGTTGGACTGTTCGCGCAGCTAATTAGACCGCTAAGCACGACTGTGTTGGAACGCGAGCGAGTTATCACTTGCGTAGCGGGCCGTAGTTACCGATTCGCAAGTATGCACAACACGACGAGGGAGAGCCGTGAGCGCGCGTACCTGCTAGCAGACTAACCGAAAGTCGTATATGCTTGTTCAACCTATCGACAGTGTCTGCTCCTGGTTACATCACCAGATGCAGCCTGGTTACGTCACGACGGGCGCTGGGGATAGCGGAAAGGCCCGCAGAGGAGCACGGTTTTTTTTTGTATTTGTAGCACGCACGCGGCGAGTAGCGCTGCAGCGTATGGCACCGTTGGTAGTGACGGTATTCTGAACTCGATGCGCGTGTTTACATGAAATGTTTAAAAAAATGTCGGGGGTGGTTTGGGGCCCTTAACTACCTCTATTCCTGGGTGCTATACAAGAAATTTCAAGTTTCGCAAACTTCAGCAACTTCGCGAACTCTGGCGACGCTCTCAGGTGGATGAGCGAATAGCATCACGACATAAACTGTACCCACAGAACCCCTCAAATTCAACTGGCTCATCTAGATTCATTCTTGGTTCAATATCACTATAGGTCTCGTGGGCTGCCGCAAAAGCAGCTGTCACGTGGTAAAACCGTCGCTTATTTCTTTAATTAGTGGATAGTTCCACCCAGTGTGCTACCTGTGCACATAAGATGAATAAAAAGCTTTCAGTTTTAATCTATTTGAAAGAAAGGGAATTGTTGGTGCGACAGTGTCTATGCGACTCCTTTTCGACGGTGGATAGACAGATAGTGCACGAAAGAAGAGACATGCGTCTGTGGCGCCCCAGAAAGGAACGGCAAACGGATTGCGCCGAGTTGTAAGATACATAGCGGTACGTCATGGTATTGCAATATCGCGTCAATACCAGTAGGGGGCGCTGACGCGTGACAATGCGTTTTCTGTTTTTACAGAAATACAGTTTTCTGTATTTGGAAATGACGAAGTGAGGTGCACATGGTGCGCTCCTGTTGACACAAGTGGCTTAATCTTGACATTTTACTGCTCGCAGCTTTCGCGCGTTTCGCGCTCTCTTTGTACACTGGCTGTCGTCGAGCAAAGCTTAGCCGAGCGGGAAACTGAGTGTGCCCTCCATCAAATTCCTGGTTAGGAAACTTCCTCGAAACATTTACACGATGACAGGAGGTGGCACCGTAGCCGCTGACATAAGCCCAAGGCCATCGGTCTACCGCAATAGGATGGCCGAGATGCGCGCCTATGGAAATCTTCGACCAGGAAAGGCACCTCTGACACATTTATTTCGGCGTGTTTGCAGAGTGAATATGCAACCGAACATGCAATGGAAGCTTCAGGCAAGAAACTAGGCCTCCAAGTTGTTTGTTCTTAAATTATTTACGGCAGCGTTGTGTGATGAGCTGCCTTCCGCAAGTCACATTCCTCCCACGAAGATTTCAGCACGGCTGCCCATGGGAACTGTAACATAAAGCTATTACAAACTTTTCGTTTCCAGTTCTGCAATCAGCCCTTCACAATTGGCCAAAAATTTTCGGGCCACCTTCACTTCACCTGTCCGACACGCAACATCACAAAACCGCGAAAGTCACCACGTCAAAGTGACATGTACTCAATAAAGATGCAATTAATATGCCGAAGGTATGCATTAAGGGATCAAGCCGGCAAAATCATTCCTAATATGGATAAGATAGTTGAAGTGGCTGAGGAGTTCTATAGAGATTTAAACAGTACCACTAGCACCCGCGACGATAATGTGAGAGAGAATAGTGAAGAGGAATTTGAAATCCCACAAGTAACGCCGGAAGATGTGAAGAACGCCTTTGGAGCTATGCAAAGGGGGAAGGCAGCTGGGGAGGATCAAGTAACACCAGATTTGTTGAAGGTAGGTGGGCACATTGTTCTAGAAAAACTGGCCACCCTGTATACACAATGTCTCATGACCTCGAGCGTACCGGAATCCTGGAAGAACGCTAACATAATCCTAATCCATAAGAAAGGGGATGCCTAAGATTTGAAAAATTATAGACCGATCAGCTTACTGTCTGTTGCCCACAAAGTATTTACTAAGGTAATCGCAAATGTAAGCAGAAACACCTTAGACTTCTGTCAACCAAAGGACCAGGCAGAATTCCGTAAAGGCTGCTCAATAAACGACCATATGCACACTATCGATCAGGTGATAGAGAAATGTGCCGAATATAACCAACCCTTATATATAGCGTTCATTGATTACGAAAAAGCGTTTGATTCAGTCGAAACCTCAGCAGTCATGGAGGCATTACGGAATCAGGGTATAGACTAGCCATGTGTAAAATTACTGAAAGATATGTATAGCAGCTCCACAGCCACGGTAGTCCTCCATAACAAAGCAACAAAATCCCAATAAAGAAAGGCGTCAGGCAGGGAGATACGATCTCTCCTATACTATTCACAGCGTGCTTAGAGGAGGTATTCAGAGGCCTGGAGTGGGAAGAATTGTGCATAAGAGTTAATGGAGAATACCTTGGTAACTTGCGATTCGCTGATGATAGTGCCTTGCTTAGTAACTGAGGGGACCAATTGCAATGCATATGCTCACTGACCTGGAGAAGCAAAGCAGAAGGGTGGGTCTAAAAATTTATCTGCAGAAAACTAAAGTAATGTTTAGCAGTCTCGGAAGAGAACAACAGTTTACGATAGGTAGCGAGGCACTCGAAGTGGTAAGGTAATACACTTACTTAGGGCAGGCAGTGACCATGGATCCGGATCATGAGACTGAAATAATAAGAAGAATACGAATAGGCTGGGATGCGTTTGGCAGCCAGTTCAGGACGACGCAACGAGCTATGGAAAGAAGAATGATGGGTGTAACTTTAAGGGATAAGAAAAGAGCAGATTGGGTGAGGGAACAAGCGCGTGTTTTGACATCTTAGTTGAAATCAAGAAAAAGAAATGGGCATGGGCAGGACATGTAGTGAGGAGGGACGACAATCGATGGTCATTAAGGGTTACGGACTGGATTCCAAGTGAAGGGAAGCGTATCAGGGAGTGGCAGAAAGTTGGGTGGGTGGACGACATCAAGGAGTTTGCAGGGACAACATTGCCACAATTAGTACATGACCTGGGAATTTGGAAAAGTATGGGAGAGGCCTTTGCCCTGCAGTGGGCGTAACCAGGCTGATGATGATGATGATGATGAATGTGCCAAACAAAAATGATTTTCTTTTTGAATAGCCGAAGGCTGCCCCGTTCTAAAAGGTATAGAAAATGGCTGCCCGCCGATCGCTAAGGCACTGGCTACTCAGACCTGCCGGAGAGCATGGGTTTATTTGCATGTAATAAAAACTTTTTGCGTGACCGTATAACTTTATAGAGCCCTTTGAATACGTAACCGACATCGCCAACTCTTCGTTGCTGAGCATCCGTTCTGGCAGCACTTTTGGAGCTCCTTGCACGGCGCCGCGATTTTAGACCAGCCACCGTAAGCAAAGTAAGGTGTAGCGGGCCACTGGCAGGCACCGGCACCACCCTCGTCGTCCGGTCACCTATTTTCACTGTGCCAGTTCGGACCCATAGAACCCCCTCTCCACTTGAGCGTGCTCTACGCCTCTTGTCACCCAATTAAATAACAGAAACCGCTCAATGGAGGCAATGTTATTTGTTTGTAACGCAAACAAATGTGACCTGCTGCAAACAAGGAGAGCGTTTGACTGGGCTATTAAGACAACGTTGCGGGTCACCGCCCGGTGCTTGCATCGCAGTTACGTAAATTTGACGTCAGGGGATTGGAATAAAAACATATTCGAATAATTTTACGTTATTTGGCCCCGTATTGCACTATTATGCAGTTAGTTTGGTTAGATACGTAGGGTAGATAGTTTTGTTTGGGTATCAAGTTCAGTTATGTTAGTAATTGGGAATTCTAGTTAGTGAAGAGTTAATAATTAGGATAGTTGATATTTGTTACTTTAGCTAGATGTAAATTTTTAAATTTCTTCAGGTATTTATTATAATTAGGTTGCTCATTTGTCCCTCTATTTAGAAGTGTTGCCTTTCTTGTTAAGTGGAGGTATTGATTACAAAGTTTCTTCAGAAGAGCATTGTGGCAACACTTAATAAGAGCCAGAAAGCGCCATTCGTTGGTTCTAGGAAGGTAGCGCACAGGAGGAAGAATTTTGGCACTCGTCAGGTGGGCTTTGTTTCGAAAAAAACGCTCAGATGTGGCAGACCAATAGAAGATCGTAGGTTGCAGTGATGTTATACCGGTAGTATGAGGGTAGAAATGTGCACCTAATGAGTCACATAACACAAGAGCCCTCTACTAGTTTCATATACAGCCATAGGTGGCTGTATTGCTAAAAAACTATCCGCAAATTATTATTACTTTTTTTCATTGTGCTTATTATTCTTCTGCTTTGTGGGCTTAAATAGGAAATGAATATTTTTGGGGTATGGATTTGTGCTGTCATTAAAACGCTGTTACTAACTTTATTTAGTAAGTTAGGCAAGTTATTTAGCAGTTTTTTAGGTTACTTATTAATTATATATTTAACTAGTTTAGTGAGTTACTAGTTTTTGTCTAGGTAACTTATTAGGTTACTAAGTTATTAAGCTACTAATAAATTGGATATTTATATGAACAAAGTAATAGAGGTGTATTTCGCAGATGCACAATGTTTTCAGGCAATAGGTTATTCATATTGGTCAGTTAGTTTAGTGTGTTGCCTAATTTACTTAGTTGACTGATAATATGTCATTATACAAGGCTTACAAAATTAAGCAAGCCGGTAGGCCTCCAGACATTCTAGGAATTACGAATGTTTTGAGCTTAACTCACTCAAATTCCAAAAAACAAAATTTCCATTCACTGTACATACGTCTCCACAAATAATGGCTTCGGCATCAAAATGTTATTCACTCATGCGGACATGTTTTCATTCAAGTATGAAGCCCAGAGTCACTTGCCGCTGAAGGTCTTGCTCTGTCTTACCTCGTAGATGCGCATCTGTAGGAAAACAAAACAAGAATTCTGTTTCGTCCGCATCCGTGCAGCCGGACAGACACTCGTGTACAGAACAACGTTAACCATTGACACTATCACAAAACATCCCCGTCACCACAAGGAGATAGTTACGCAGTGAAAAAAGAAATTGAAAGGCGAGCAACCACAAAAGAGCAGCGCAAGTTTTTTACGAATTATTACAAGAAACTGCTACGTTAAATCTCTCTGTAGCCGATTTCTAGCCATGGAGTACTCCTAAGTGTACCTTATACAGCTTGAATTAGCCCACTCGCACAAATGTACACGAACCTGTAAACGAAGCAGCGCCTTGTTGTATTTGAAGTTGTTCCTCTTTCAATTTTTGAACCCTCTACATAAACAGTACGGGAAATTTCACGTTCTACCTCCAATGTTCACAGGGCGATAACGAGAATAGACGTTTGCGCAAAAGTCAGCGTACACACAAAACCCCAGTAGCATCCGTCCGCCGTCTGCTCTGATGCCCTTCTATGTGTGCCAGCGCCTGGGCACGTGAAGCACTGGTGGTTATGAAACCCATTCGTAGCGTCAGCCGCAAGTTTAATGACGAGAAAAATGTTACTGAAGAACCCTGATAAGACCTATGCTCAAGAAGGTAGTTGATCGCACGCTCTAGCCAACGGCGGGCAGCAGTTACCCCTTGTGTATCGCCAGACGATTCCATTTAAGTTTGAAGTCTAGCACTGGCATAATCTTTGTTCACCGCGCTGTTGGGGATTGTTTTGATGGTTATTGCCATTATATGTTATATACCGAAAGGCGACTGTTGGACAAAATGGAATATTTATTCACCTGAACTAAAGACATTAGGCGTGCATCCAAACCGAGGAAACCTAACATTTGCATTTTCCTAGCATATAGAGTTGCACGACAGCAGAAATAAAAGAAAGCAGGCAAGGCCGGACAATCGAGTATCTTCACCCAAGAGGTTATTAGGTTAAATATACACGCAAGGCGAGGCAGCAGCCAATCGTAGTGCTGGCCTTACCATTCTGAACGCACCCAACCAGAAATAAACAGCTCTTGTGAACGAACAGCTTTGTGAATTCAGCCCCATCGTTTGCTAAAATATACCGAGAAAGGAGGCTGGACAGAAAGAACAGAATGTTACAAGATAAGCATGCAGGCGGGCATCAGTTTTTCAAGCACATGTTCGTTCTTTTCTTTTCCAGGGTCAAAAATTTACCAATTGGAACAGACTCTCTACATTTCTCCAAACTCTTCCTACGCAGTTATCATGATCACACTGATCAATTTTCGTGGTCCTAAATGTATGGTTTTTTGTGTTGTGCAAAAGAATGCATTAGTATTCACGGTGACTACAGCACTACGTACCGGTATGTTATCTATGCACAGAATGTTGCTACTTTCCCTTTTCTCGAGTCCAGCTCAAAGCTGGACCGTGCCCGAGAAAAATGCAGTAAATTGTTGCGATAGCGGGGTACCGACATTCAATCATATCTATGGTCTGTAATCGTCCGACACTGGAATCCAGTATTTTATTTTGAATTATTGACAACATTTTCCATCGGGACAGTGCTAGTTGCAAAGTGGGAATAGAGTTTTCCCACCGAAACTGAGGGCAAGGAAACTGCTGACTGCTTGCAATTTCAGTACGATAATATCCCGCACGACACGAGGTTAGGAATTTACATGCGCTATACGAAGTCTGAGGCATTACATTAGACTTGGAGCTTCATTTAGTACCTCAATGTTTCCTCTCTTAAATGCATGTCTTGCTGCTTTGCATTTTATTCAGTTAAGAAGCAGTTCTCTGGGTTGGCGTTCCAATACAAAGTTCGCTGCACTCAAGGGCAACAAGTAGCTACTGTGTGCCTATGATTGCATGTGTGTGCGTGTGTGTGTGCGTGCATGGAGTCACAGAAGCGCCTGTAAACTTCATGATGCATGAGGACTGATGACCAAACACGGCAGGTGTCATAATTTTCAATCGGAGCTATATTTTTGTGTAAGTGGCTTTGCTAACAATAGCTGGAACCACCTGTATAGAATGCATGAAACAATGCGGTGGCGCGAACATGGCTTCGCGCTATGGAATGGATTCGGGTTCCAGCTGCAGCCGACGATAGCAAGCCAGGGAAGCGCAAGTGCTGTAAATAGACTTCTACACGTGAATACTTTCCAGGAAATATGCACACAATTGCCGGAGCTGCGTCATGAAAAGTACAATAACATGCTTCTTTTTGAAGGGGTGACTCATAGCAGCTGCAAGCGAGATTGTTGGCACTACCTGAAGTCTCAGCGTGAGCTAAGTTTGCTCGATCTGTCCAGTTGCTTGCAAGATTTCTTTTAATATATTATGGGGGATCGGCTTTCACAAGAACATTGGCCGTAGTTGCTGTTCTCTGTCTCTCTTTTTTAACTGAACGAAAATGTGCGTGAGAAAAGAAGCCGAAATATATATTTCCCTACTTAGCTTGCATGTGTACTTCCCGGATCAAGAAATCTTAAAGCGGCTCCATTCAGAATGCCCAATAGAAAAAAAAGAAAATTTATTTGTTATAGAACTAGTGCGATTCCCCTATGTGTGTGTGTGTGTGTGTGTGTGTTTTCTCGTCAATATGTGGTCGATGTAACTGAAGCAACATTAAAGTCATAGAACTGATCTCTCCACTTGTATATACCCTAAGTGCTCATCTACGTTGTATTGCGAAGCAATATCAAATTAGAAATAGGGCAATATGCAGTTATGTTACTCTGCAGGCTCTAGTGCTTCATACCCAGAACAGCAGGTTAACGCTTTAGAGCAACGAAAGGTTTGCGTCAGGTGATTTTCGACATATTGGATTACCGGTCGTATATTGAGGCAGGTAAGCTAATTATCAAGTCTCATGCTTCTGTCGGCAGCGTGTTGAAGATATTCCCTACCTCAGAGGCAATACATATAAATTCATGGATTTTACGGACATTAACTATACGTATTTCGGCTGAAATGCAGTAAAAAATGCACTGCATAGCCTATATTGCATATGCCTCAGCAGGAGACTGCGCGAAAACCATTAAAGTCATTACTGAATACGTGTAATGGTGCCTCGCATGTTTCATATTGTTACGCGAAAGCGACAGCACGACGGAACAAGAGGAGGAAGAAGTTGGTAATCTCATATAAGGGATCGCAGAAGACGTGTGCGTTGCTCATCGGAAAAGACAGCTTGGAGTCCCTAAGTGACGTCGGTCAGCGCTATTTTAAAACGGCGCCCATAGAGATATGTGCGGAGCTTTTGGACAGCGAAAACAACAGCGAAACCCACCTGCTCAGTGTCGATGTAATTTCGTTCAGCCTTGCTCAATGAATGGCTGGCGTAGGCGTCAGACATGCTCGGCGTCCAGAAAACAGGGGAAAAGAACGGCGCCGAGGCCTATTCCACTCGCATTGGTGTGCATTTATGTTGTGGTAGAGGGGTAAACATGACAAAATATTCGACCTGAAGGGAGCAGGAACTTCAGCTGACGAAACGAGTAATCGAAATCTGCTCTCCATGTGAAACGCATACCCTTGAGCAGCAATCAAGTCAGAAGGAAGGCAGCACGAACAAGGATCCAAGGAGCTTCTCAGCTCACATTTTCACTGCGTTTCTTTCAAGTCACTAGCTGTAGCAACCTTGTGTGGGTCTGATCTTACAGCGTGCTTGTCCTCTATATGTCGAAGAAATAGCGGCTCTCGTTGGCCAAAGCGACATTTCTTTGAGCTGAAAGTAAGGACAGCGTGTTCAAGGCACACGAAAATATCATCAAGCCGATTATTATGATCTGCGACAGTGCGGCCAAAACATCCTCAAGATAACATGAACAAATCTGCCCTTTCAGGCTGTGCAGTATTGTGTCCGTGAACCTTTAAAATGTCGTTGGCGCATTGTACAAACCAAATGGTATAACACTGAATTCAAAGAAGCCAAGTGGTGTCGCAAGCAATTTTGTCTTTGTCGGCTGAATGCATCGGTATCCCTTAGTAACCCGCTCAGAGGTTCAAAGATAAGAAGTAGGATGGGGAATGAAGACAGTCGATAACATCATCGATACCATGCACATACTTTTTCGTTACAGAATTGAGACGCCGGTAGCTGACACATCTTCAGGATCCGTCTTTCTTTTTCATGAGGATTACCGGCGCAACCTAAAGGCTAGAGGAATCTTCAATGACGCCCTTCGCTAGCATTTCGTTGACCTGTTAGGCGATGACCTTGCGCACCGACGTGGATGCGCGGTTAGGATTCTGCATTATCCGACGTGTGGACCCCATGCAGACACTGTGGCAAACCCCAGTAGTTGAAACGCGATCTTTGCTAGCGTTCTGCGAGAAATTAAACAATGAAACATGCTTGATAAGCAGGCGGACCAGGGCTTGATTCTTATATGAAGACAGTGACTTGTTGATAATTTTTAGAAACGGCAACTTGCTTTTAGGGACAGCGGGGCCAATGCACTCAATTTTGTGTGACATACCATCAGTTAGAATATCTATGTTGAGACTAATATCATCTTTGAAAAGGCAAGCCGCATACAGCTGGGTGGACAGGATAAATTTGCCACCCGCAGTGCACATGTTCCGCAGGCCACAGGGAGAACGCATTCATATACCAGCACATTTTTCTTTGCAAGGGTCGCGGGTGCAGGATCAAAATTACCACTTAACGTATCGGCCTGGACACAGCAAGCAGCACCTTGAACTCTGGATAAGTAATATGCCGGTAAGAAGTAATCTCCAATGACCGCGAGAGCGCGTGAATAGGTAATAGGCTGGTCGGCAAGAGGAGAGAGGAAAAGATGGCTGGTACCACAGTCAACAGTGGCGCCATACTGTTGTAGCAAATTGAGGCGAAGAATTAGGCTGTGAGTGGATTTAGGAAGCATATACATTCGGCTTGATACTAGTTATTGGAGAAATAGCCACTCGTGATGCACACACCAATAGTTCCGAGCAACTCTACACTCACAGCGCGAAATGTAGTTGCGTTATTCTATCGAACCAAGATTTCATGACCTAGTTGGGTTTCCAAATCCATGCTGATAACGGAGACACTCACTCCTGTGTCCACTGAGGACAAAGTAGCACCGTTGTCCACTAACACACCATTCTAGTTTTGACACATGGTGTCTGGCGGACGCGCAGAGACGTCTAGCTGAAGATTACAGGCGACCACACCTCTGTTGGTCGCGGCGCCTAGTTTCTCGGCGGCGGTGACGGTCGTCTCACCAAAATCGCCGTAAGAAATAGGCTCTCGAGCACGAGAAGTAGAGAGGTAAACCACCTCACGTCGGTCAAGCGCGTTGCGCGCCATTTGCCAAATCACTGACGCGAGGTTGGCTGAAGCTGGGCCCACGTCAACACTAGCGATGTTAGTTAACTTGGACAAGCGGCCAAACTTTGGCGTCATACGTGGAGCGCTCAGAGCTTCAGATGTGCGAAAGTGCTGAACGACGTCACTTATGGACTCCAGGCTCTCTTTTTTGGTGAGAAATTGGTACACGTCCTCGACGATCGCTTTTAAAACATAACCTACGTTGTATTGTGTCATCTGAAGATACAGGGCGTTGCACAACTTGAGCATTTCCTCGATGTACGTCACTCAAGTTTCTCTGGGAACTTGAGACTGCTGCTTTATATTTTGCTCTCGACGATTATTTTAAGCTATCGGATCTCCGAATCACTTTTTTGATTTTGTCTACAAACTTCTCCCACATTGCCAAGCTTCCTGCGCGGTTTTCAAGCCACGGAGACGTGGTTTCCTTGAGGAAAAGGGCAACGTTGTTAAGCAGGGTGCTAACATTCCAGCAATTGAGCCAACTTGCTGGTTGGAAGAAAATAAGTCATTCGTCCACGTCTGCCACGACTACTATGGCGAAGGTTCGTGGCTGGATGTAGGGCTGCTGTGGGACGCTGATAGAAGGGGGCGGGTTGTCACCGTCGGAAGCCATCGTTGGGTGTAGACCGGCGAGTCGGCGACTCCGGCGAAACTCCACGGATTGAGCCTAGTCGGTTGGTTCCGCTTCGTTCTTCCGTAGCATTGTCGTTTTACCTAGTACTTCCACGAAAGCTGTTACGATGGGGTGTGAATAATAAAAGCTGAATTGATGAAAAGGGGAGAAGGGCTGCCAACCCACACTGAGCCGCTCCAAAAAAAAGCACCCTTCACCTTCCTCTTCCGTCTTTGCTGTCGCTTTTGCGCTACTGTATAATAAACTGAATTATTGACGGGAAGTGTAGTTAAGCAAACGATGGGAAAAAATAGAAAGGTATTTCCGTGAGACCTTGACTGCGTTCTTTGCAATCGTATCCCGTATCCCGTATCTCGTATAATAACATTTTAACCCGGCTATGTACGATACTAGGGGTGAGGGAGAACTTTTACATGCAAGAAAGAAAATGAGGCCGATCCCATGAACCATCTGGATAGAATATATTTTTTGAATTCTTTTGAATAAATGCCAAGCAGGTACATTTGATGTGTGAAATAGTATAATATTTTGAACCCATTTTGCAAAAAATTAACACATGTTCACAAGGAAGGACGGTATACACTGCGGATGCACTGATGACATGAAAGCCGATGCCACTTTGCTTGAGATGTAAAAAAACGTAATTAAAGCTGTATATAAAGATATTTATGAGCCAGAGTAAATCATGTCTACCACTTCATTACGTCTCTAGAACCCATGATTAGATAAGTTCCCATTGCTATGTGTACTGACACAATACCTACCAGATGATCAGGCGAGATTACAAACATAAAGAAGTTTTCTGAAGACGCATATCATGTTTGGTGTGATGATAGTTTCCGGCGCCACTCGATCTGGTTTCGTCAAAAGGTTCGAATATTTATGGTAAGATTTCCTTTAATCATCCCTGCACCTAGCTGGTGTACCATTACAATCTTCGTGATTAACACAAATTTTGATTGCACCTCTGGGATCGGTCTAGTTAAGCTATACATTGTCTCAGGGATTAGCCTATATTACATCGAAAGAAAATGACTGCCGCAAGGACATCAAACTGGGTGCTAGGCCAAGAAAGCCTTACTTTGAACGTTGACTAGAGAGCATCAGAGGCCCTGGCTGATGCCTTAATTCTCTTACATGAAGTGCCGGACAACTTCCTTTTATTTCTGCCCGGTACAGATACTTACTGCGTACTCCAAGGCAAAAACAACACGATAGTTAGTTTTGTACTGTGCATGAGATGCCAAACGTCATCTTCCAAATTACACTACGAAGCCCAGAGAAAAAAAATCACTATGATGGAAGTCAAACAAAAAGCACACAAAATATGTCACAAAATAATGTCGCCATTATGTTCATGCACGTCGAGTCATAGATAGTTTGATAACTATAGTGTTCTGCCTACGTTGTTCTATTGTTCGGTTGTGCACGTTACCGCGGTTTATATTACGAAAGAATGACAATTTTTTTTCTGCTAGAATATTTGCAGTTCACCTGGTCTGCTCTTTCACTAGCGCCGCCCATCCGCTGGTACGAACTGCAAGTTAGAAATTCCTCCATCACCCAAGGCCCGGACCGAGGTTGCGAGGAAGAGTTTGATGACCTGCTTACTCGTCAAGCACGTGTTTATCATCCCTACTGTCAGGCGATTCTACCCTACTACCCAGTTGCAGATATAAAATCAGCGCAGCGAAATATTTGCCGAAACTGAATGCGCAATATTTGAGAATGACCTTTAATAAAATAGCAAATGCAACACTGAGCACCTGCGTTTTTCTTTTGCTTTACTGTAACGGCAGTCAGCAAAACGGGACGTTTGCATGAATGCGATGAGGGAGGCAAGACGTCGCATCTCTAGTGCATTGTATCAACGAAACCGGCGTCTAGGGGCTAAGAAACCGAATCCATTTAATGTGACTGGTTAAGGCAGTTCAAAATGGACGAGTCGCCTCTCACGCTGCATTTATACTCAGGCATATTGCAATCACTGAAAGCGAACAAATGAACAGCGCTGGCAGCCACGTGTTTGCCTTCACTTACCAGCGGAATGAAAATCGACGAAATCAAGTAGTGGGCACTCTCTGATGTAGAAGATACACCACATGTAACCAACGTCCATAATTATTTGTGTGATGTGCTCCGAAATGCGATGGGCTATAGTTCAGTATATGTAAACACCAGTGATGTCTCTATTACTTGATCTATAATATTGTAGCCTTACCGCGCGCCTTGTGACGCCAGCTGTTTCTTTTTTATTAAGTTGAGCATCGTTGGCATACGTTTGTGTTCTCTTAGGCTCGCGGTAATGTAGTGGCCCCTCTGCCACTGATAGGATTTATGTCTTGCCCATGTCAAGAAATAAGATTAGTCCCTTGCGTAGTTGTGCGTCCTTTCCATCCGTTCCATTACGTACTGTGCGGAAATCAGCACTGTAAACCAAATGACAACTATGGACTTTTGAAAACCTAATCTGTGTATAGGAAAGCTAGTCTCATTCCTATAATTTTGCATTTTTGCAAGGCATCTAAATAAACTATGGCTTTCTTTCCCGCCTAAAGTGTGCTAAGAGGAGCGCTCTGGACGACATGGAAATTGATCCAATAATGTCATACTTGAAATACAATTTTTACATTTGGACTACGGGATCTATTTTTGGACAGTTGAACTATTTCACAATGTGAATTGCAAGATAATGCACACAGTCTTATGTGTGTTGCTCCCTCTTGCGGAGCTGTATTGAAAACATGTTACCTGAATTTTACCGCGGTTTATAAAGTCATGCTGCATTCCTTGCATATACACAGCAACTGCGACATATAGAGAGATGTCCCCAGGTGTCAAGTGTTTTCAAACATTCGTTTACTCAACGCATATTTCTAGAACGAAAGATGTTTGTTGTCTCGGAGGTGATGCCTTGGAGGTCTCAATATTGGCACTCAAACAAGCACAATGATTGTATGTTGCCCGGGAAAAGCTGACACACGGACTACTACGTCCAACAGAAGCTCACCACGGTGTGTTCGGTTACATGGCCGTATATGATATGGTCTAGTCCTGAGCTAGGCGAACACTGCTTCTCACGCGTCAAATTACTTTTGGTTATCCAGGTATACTTTCTTCGGGCTGCGGTGTGATCTCTCCAACCAATTGTACAGAACCTACTGATTTGCTAGTGCTGCATTATTTCAGGCACAACGCAAACGCGGTAGGCAAGACGACATAAAATGAAGACACAGCGCTACTAAAAACTGATGCTTAATTACGCATGCTCAATACCTGTACAGGATGTCCTATACAAGGTTTTAAATTATGCAGATGCCATCTAGCTTTACTACAGCAAGGTAATGTTGTTTGCCGTCACTTGTAGATATTCAGGTTATTGAATGCATTGTACCTAATGGCACATATAACCTTCCTTAATTAGTCAACTTCTCAAATTTTATAATTAAATGAAAAGTGTCAATAGGAAAATCGTAGAGCAACACGAAAAACTATCAATACAGCTTGCCGTTGCACGATATGAGCTACATAAAATGTTTTTCCCTAGCGTGAAAGAGGTCCACAAACACACGTAAGATTGCCGCGCTACTTGTCGCTCATGGCACTTTGCGTGTATTCGAGGTCATTTTTCAGGCTCGGAAAAACACTCTTATATAGCACGTATTGAGCAACGGAAAGGTGTAGTGGCAGTTTTTTCATGATGGCCCACAATTTAGTCCTACATGTTGGTGTACAATTTAGTGCTTTGTTTCTTCTTGACTGCTCGGCTTGCCTCTTCCTTTCTATAAATTGCTGTACCAGTTTTAGAACGTTGATAACGAATTTGTAGCTCTCTTTGTGATATTTCCATTGCTTCCACTGCATGCGATGTACACTGCCTCCGGGATAGGCCCACATTGTTGTACCACTCACCCGCCAACGTTAGTCCTGATTATGACAGCATGGGGACTAGCATATGATGAAGACGCCATGACGGCGACAAAACAATGAAGAATACATGAACAATAGTAAACAGGGCGACTTAGGCAGCTTTTATTGGGGTAGGGGTATCACTAAACGGACATGGGCAAAAGAACGCACAACAATGCGGACAAAGCATTGATTTTTACCTGATAAATTTCATTAGGAACACGGTAATAGATGCGCCATGGCAACCGTGTGCTAATCATATGCACAAAAAACGTGGTAAAATAAGAAAAGAACGTAACTGATCTCAGTGCACTGCAATAGTGGCGAAGCAAAAGAAAACGCATACAAAAACGAAAAAGAAACAAAGACAAGATAAAGACCGCATGCTTACGGTGCCGAGTGAAATCTAAAATATCTAATTCGCAATCCAAAAGGTCGAAGTTGACCGAGCTGCCTTGTCAGCGCTGTCAATAGGGTATTCAGGTATGTCGATGACTACGCAGTGTTTATGGACAAAAAGGACACTGCAGGTTCTATGCGTGATAACGTTAAAGTCTTTAGAGAGAACATGCCTTGAAGTCTACCTTTAAAATTCCTGAATATGACGAGCTGCAATTCATAGACCTCAGGCTGAAGTTCAGCCCAACTCACCATCGGTGATACCCTCCCAGATAAAAAAAAACTCCTAATTTACCGTTCCGCATACCCCATTATTATGAAGAATGGTATAGCCAGCTCGAGGCCTCCAGCAGCATCAACGACATGTGTGCACCAGGTGAAGTCAAGCATGTCGGAACAGCTGTCGTGTCTCAAGGAAGCATGGTTTCTTGCGTGAGCATTAATGAATAGCACGCAAAAAGCTTTTGAAAGGCACGAAAGAAGAAACATCAAGGAGGTAACTTGCTGTGGATTCAAGGAGAAGGAAGGCAATTATGCGGTACCCACGTTGTCTTTCACATAGCATGAAAAATTTGTTGCCGAGTATGAGATCGACGTTTTTTTTTCCGCTGCCAACACGTTAGGCCGGGTGTGGACGGACGTAGGCGCCTACAAGGTGTATGGTTTTTCACCATACAAAACGACGAACGTGCGGCCTAAGGACAAAGATATAAGGACAACGCAGTCCCATTTTGCAGGATACCGGCGGGACTGCATGCGCCGCCCAGGATTCGACAAAGTTCAGCTGCGGTTCCGCCATCGCGAACAGTTAGCAAGATAAATTTTTGAAACATAAACCTTTTCGAGTGTGAATTGCATATTGTAGATTTCCCTTCGCAATGAAGACGTCCGGCAGTGTCTTTTTTATTTTTCCTTTTGCCGTTTTCGTTTTGTTTCTTTTTCGCTTCGCGACAATTGGGGTACACTCAGTTCAATTATGTTCTTTTTTTTTACCTTTTACCCCTTTCACCTGCATATAAGAAGTGCGCAGTTGGCATGGGGGTATGTATACGTGTTCTTAATAAAATCCGTCAGTTGAATGTCAGCGCTTTGCCCGTCGCATTGCGTCTTCTTTTCTGTCGTGCCAATTAACGCAACCCCTGCATTCTAGGAATGAAGGCGATCAAACGACGAAAATGCTGTGACGAAAACGCCAAGATTAAAATCGGATGACGTTATTGAAATAAAAAATTTTGTTTTTATGGGTGTCAAACAGGTATTTTTTCGGCTTCGGTACGGGTTCAAGTCCTTCGGGTTCGATTCTGCGTTAGGTTCCCGAGCACCATTGCCTTCTACTTCGGGCCGGTTCAAACGTGTTCAGAGAAAGAAATGTTTTTTTGTGTTTTACTAATTTAGAGCTGTGTTTTTGTTTCTCTGTCACGTCGACATAAAAGCAAATTAATAGTGTAATTTTTTTTGTAAATGCTGTGACTCGGCCAACTGAACTATGCAATCCAATACAATATGTTTTTCATGGGAGGCTAACGATCACAACACTAACTGAACCGAAATAAAAGTTTTGCAGAGACACGTAAGGCTGCTTACGTGTGCGAATGCGAAAGCATTATTCGTTATGGACGCACGTGTATCTTTATTAATTTATCTTAGTTCTTCATTATATATAAATTTTACTTCATTCTTGGCTCATAAACCCGCAGTGTCAAACTCCGCAGTTGTTTGCTTGAGGAAAACAACAAGAATGGCTCTACGTAGCTGCCTCGGTGCCACCTTGTGCTCAACTCCCCTCTACCATCATTTATTCTTTCTACATTGCATTTAAAACAACGATGCTTCATTTTTCGCGCATCGGTATTGATTTTGCAATATTTATTTTGTTCTCGTAGCTCCACTACGATGGTACGAACTCCGTGTACGAAATTCAGTGATTGGCGAGCCCATTCATCCAAATTGCACTGTGCAGTTCGATGAGCTGGGACTGCAAGAACGGCTTGTATACACAGAGGATTGCCATACAAGACTAGGTAATGTTTCACGAATCCACGAACAATAAACTTTCTAACATTTACCACAACACATTCATCATATATGAAGTTTTTGACGATGCCCGTAGACATAACGAATTTAATTTGGTCGAATTCTTTTATTTCACCGAAAATAATATGAGGCAGTTTCGCTGAAGTTTCCATTCGTGCGGAGACGGCGAGTTGCCTTGCATCCACTCGCTGCTGCTGAAGATATCCGGCCTTAGTTTAACACAAAACATAGCAGGACAATTCATTGTAGTATATGTTATAGTATGAACAGTACTATTTACAGAAAGGGAATGGGGTACAAACCACTGAAGCAGCAACCAAACGGCCTAACTAGACCTGAGCCATTCACCGTGACGACACCGTGGCGCACTTCTGCCGCATTTCTCTGGACACCTGTCCATGCATCTATGCATCAAACAGGCAAAGGGCCGACAGAAGGCACCGCTGAGTTATGAGCTTTCTACGTTCCTCAATAGGGTGCACGAAGGGTGACAGTTTGTCTAGGAGCATTCCCGGTAGGGGTCTGTAGGTGATTAGCTGCGTCTTCTCTCTAAGGCGTAAGCGGGCCGAGAGAGTGTGCATCGCATCTTAGACGTTCTTTCCTAGGCTTGCAAGGGATTCATTTTAATGATTCAACTGTTTTAAATTTTCGCAACTTCCAGTTGCTCAAAGGACTTGCGCAACGCAATTATCGCATCATTACAACCAATCAATGAAAACACGCTTATCCTTTTACTACGAGAACAAGCTGTTCATGTACAAAAATGCAATAACATTTGCATACGCACGTAGAAAAAAACACTAAAAATGCGAAAAAAGAAAACACCGCGGCCAGTTCATTACTATTATGATTGTCACTTTACAAAACGTTCCTTAGCGATCGCGAACATGCCAGGGCCATTCTCCGATTCTCACCCACCGTCAAACCGTCAAACTGGCATTTCTATAGTTTGCGCAATGGCTTGTAGTAGCGCTCGCCTAAATGTGAGGTACGAGGCACTGGCTAAGTTAAACTGTTAGTGAAAACCCGGTTGTCACCGTTAGCGGTCATGAACGACTTCGTGAGCCTTGCAACACAAACACTCCCAATTCAATACACGCCACAACCTCCCATTAAGAAAACAACATATGCTGGGTCGACATTCGCGCCGTCGGACCACCCACTGCAACACACGTCGCTTGTGGTAAGAGACTAGAAGCTTTGACTGGCAAAGGTAGCAGTCTTCGAGGTTGTACCTGAAGTTGGCGAGTTCAGAATGGTCATTTTCTTTGCCGAAAGCTCGGCATGATAAACTGCCTTGCTTGCGAAATTGCCCCTCTTACAGGCCAGCGACCAAACAGCGCTTTCATGTTGCAGCAGTGGCGGTCTTGCTTTTTCTTCTTGGGAGGGGACCAATCCATGACTGTTCACCATACCGATTGGCTGTGTATGAGAGCGCCTCAATTTTGGTCCTTGACTATCGAAGCACTTTCCGCGCCACCATATGCTTCCTTGAGAACTCGTGATTTGCCTTTCACCGTACATTGCGGAATTGACTTGCTCGACTTGCAATACTGCAAGTTGACGTCTTCTTGTATTTCATGAAAGTGCACAATGAATATCGATGCTCAGGATATCAAGCTTTGGCTAGTGGCAAAGCACCTGCCTGTAGACATGGCCTCTCCATGTCCGTGTAGCATATCAGCTGTACCGTACATCAGTTAAGTAGAAGTGCAACTACCTACTACTATAGAGCTGGTACCTTCGCTCGTACCGTCATTTGCCAATTAACACGTTTTCTGGTCACCTTGTAACCTTGCCTGGGGCACTTACATATTGCGCCTTGGGACGCTGTTGCCACCTTGGCCACTACCGACTGCAACTGATGGTTGCTTGAAAGTATTATGACATGTTTATTTTATGGGAAAGTTCGAATTTTCTAGAGTAATTTATAAATTTGCAATAATTACTGAATCCTCGTTTTTTCTACACTTTCTTGCATGATGCAAGGCTCCTAGTAGCCCACCTGCCAACCCTCGAATTTTAAAATTTGTAAGCACTCGTTTCACATGACAAGGAGGGGTTATATTTACCGTGAACACGCACATTTTGTGGGATGCCTACACCGTTTATTACCTATGATATATCAGAATGCTAGGAACCAGGCTAATACCACAGAAACAACACATTGTTTTTCTAGTAGTGGCTAATGTCTCCTGTTTCACGAATTTGGAGGAATAAAATTACTGTAAACCAGTACCTCTCAGTTATGATGTGGCCTTTGCTGCCACGCCAGGTCGGGAAAAGGGCATGGGTACCATCAAAATTTACTTATTGCATGTTGTTTTTTTCTTGCAATATAGGACGGTCCTTCCTTTCAATACATTTAAAATATTTTTTTTGGCAGCAGGACCTATTTTTACCAATGCTTGAAACAGCATTCCAAACATTGAAGAACAAGCCGAAAAAGTGTGAAAACTTAAAAAAATTGTCATGTCTGTTATGAAGTTTTTCCAATATCCCCTGTGAACGAAACGAGGCACCTTGTTTGTATTGGGCGCAATTCAGTTATGAGTCAAGTGAAGGAAACAATAAAGCTTTGTCACGAAATCACAGCCTTTGCTACGCATTGTCTTTTGAAGTGCCGGTAAGGGTTATAGTTATGTCTTACGAGCGGCGTAGAATTTTGCCGATTTGACTAAGAATACCTAAGGTGCCACTGCATCCAAATTGAGTGGGAAGCGTGGAAACTGTTTCCAAAATATACAGTTCGTGGTAAGTGCGAGTGGAATAAATATAGTTTTTGCAGAACATTCGTTACACAACGCTGTAAACCATGATAAGGCAGCTATACAGCATGTGTGGCAGCGCATCGCGAAATGTGCGCGTCATACGAAGCTTATATTTGGTGGAAGAAAAAGGGAAACATGATGGCTAATATAGAGGTGAAATTCAATGTTTTTGGTTTTTGTGCATCACTTTATAGGTGTTGTGCTTGCGAGCAGTGCGGAGCGTTTTCTATTCCTTGTACAAATGGCTGCAAATTTAGCCTGTTCCCTTGGGGAAATAATTTCAGTAAGACCAAGTTTCATAAAAGGACAGCACAACAGTCAGTGTTTCTGTGAGCAAAAAAAATGAATGTAGGCGAATTACTGACAAGAATGTATCACCGATTGCTCGAAAGCGTTATAAGAAGCCCAGAGTTGAAATTTTTAAAGAGTGTGGTTAACTGCAAAGCAACCCAATTTTTTTAGTGCAACTTCCAGAAAACTCATGTATTCTGGAAATTGATTTCTGATTCTTCGAGGTCTCTCATGTCTACTGTCTTTTTATTCGTTGCTCCCAACTATTCAGATTACATTTGCTGTTACTGTTTCTGGAAAAACACCTTTAGCGTTTCGGCAACGCCTGCTTGTACGTGAAAATTATTTTCAATTTTGTCAACTCTACTTCCCTTCTTATTTGCGCGCGCGCAAAGGGCAGCAAAACCGTTATTTGTGCTCCTGCTTTCATTGTCTCGTTCTCTTAGTGTCGCCGTCATTCTATCCTGTTTTACAGCTTTATTATCACGGAGTGGAAAGTGCTAATTAAATTTTGATCCATATGTAAAACTTAACCAACGCCGCAGCAGTAAGTGAAGGACTGCAGTAAATAACCTCATTCCATGCACTCATTAGCATGACTTAACAGCCCCAGCCAATATGCATTCGCAGGAAATGGCGCTCCTTGAGAACCCTGAGAACACCGATCCGGACGCTAATGCATCGATACACTGAAGCTTCCAGTTTTTAGAGTCAACACTCTTAAAGGTGTCACGAAGGCTGCAACCGACACTTGCTCGAAATAGCTTGCGTGACTACTGACAAAATGAAAGTAATCGCTGAGGTTAAATTTTGTAGACATATTTTTCATTTATCTTCGAGTTCGCGCTAAAAAAGCGGCCGTTTTGAAATATTTCGATTATTCAATGATACGATGGAGGTGTTTAAACTTACACTGATTAAGACCTTGCATGGTGTATAATGAAACACTATCGTCCCTGTATTGTTCAAGTAAAGCGGCTTTCCCTTTTTCAGTAGCCAGTAATTCCCTTTCTTTGGTGACGCCACTCTGTAGTTTACTTGCACGCATTAGATGTGGTCAAACTGAGGTATAACACGGGCTTTTTATTGATCAAATTTCTGAGAGCTGAGTTCTCAACGATAATTTCTACATACGAATTATCATAGGAGCGACGGACTATGCTGATGATACAAGCATGTAATAAATTGGTGTTCAGCGATGCTACGTTTAAACAACAAGCGGAAATCACAACAGAAATGTGACAGAACAATATGCCTAAAATGTCCTGTTAAGGTGACTTGTGCCTCTCACGAAATATTTTACTAGAGGTGCCAGTTGTGCGCTCATATCATTAAATTAGTGCCAAACGAAACAAATATTAGGACACAGAAGCTTATTCTTTTACAAGTGTATTCAAAGCAATTGAAACTTCCTTCTTTTCGACTTAAAAGAACTTACATAAGTTTCATAGTGCTGTTTTTATTGTACTCGCCGTATTGTTACCATATGAAGTCTCACTCCATCGGAAGTGCAACAAACAAATAATTGTACATCATTTTCTTGCACGCAATCTAAACGCAGGCCCCATTGATCATGGCTTCGCGGGAGCAACACGCCCGCGAATGTGGCGGAAAGCGTTCACGTGGTATCGCGAAGCAAAACTTCTCGTTTTTATTTAGCCAGTGCGATGCTCGCTATCCGCAACAAGACAATCCCACTCCAACCTGCGCGCACACATGCTTCGCTCGGTTTCCTTTTGTTGTCTCTGCGCGGTCCGCAGTTGGCAATGCATTTTTTTTTCATAAAAAAGTGAAGCGCAACTCTAAGATTTTCTCAACGTTACGAGATTTTTGTGCGCCGTTCCACTCTCAATTTGCACGATTAATGAATAATATGTTTTAGGCCACTTCTCTAACTCCGAGAAAAAAAAAATACTTAAGGTATATTTGTGTATAATACGTGCAGGGGGCATAATGGTTGTTGGATGTTTATCAGTCGCATGTGCGTCGCTTGTTCATAATGGAGCGCGATCTACCTTCAGCAGGCATGTGAAACACCAATTTGAGTGAGATTTTTGTCGCTTTTTTGGGTACTTCCGTGATCGACTCACACTCCGGTTCCTGGAGCATCTCAGGCTACTGACGCTCGAATCTTTCGTTGTTGGGTTTGATTACTATTGCGCAGCAGCACACTAGTGCGATGTGTAATAAATGTGAAATATTTATCAGAAGGGACTTCAGTAATTGAAGAGTGCTTACTAAAGGTAGTACGATGTTACCACAGTTTACTGACATAGAATCCTTATAAGGCGACATGAAAACTAACTGAGCAAAAAATAAATCATGGCAATGCTGACTATTTCTTGTACATTTCGTTCCCTTGCAAAAGCTAAGAGTTTTTAGATCTTTTCTATTTATTCATATAGTCTCTTGAACAGCAGTACCATTCAAAACTGGTAAAGAAGTACATCAGCACCCGTTAGCGTCACAGTGTGTAAACGCAGCGCTTGAGTTTCTGGGTGGCACACTTCTAAAAACCCGGTATGGGCATCAAATGAGACGTTCCTTGTGCGCAAGCATTGGTTCGGGTACGAAGAGATGCATACCTGCGTGTGCCTAATCTACGCATCAGAATGGCTTGTGCAGAAAAGAAGGTGCACTAACACAGCGACCCACCGACTCACACAATCACGCGTACAAACGCACAGCCGCTCCGTTTCTGGACAATTTTTATCTGTGCTACGAAATAATAGCACAAGAATACATGGCGTGCTCAATAATGTTCAGCAGCAGATAGTGAACAATCTCAGTAAGTACAGTTGCTTTCTTATTGCATAAACTTGTGAGTAATGCGGGATGATTTGGAAAATGAGAACCCGTGTATATGCTATTTCCTACTGGAAGAAAATCAAAACTTCAATAAACACCGTTTTCAACTTTACAAGCTCTTTGAGTTTATAATAGTCGCCACTATACACTCTGAAAACTCATGTTTTAATTTTAAGCACATTCTATAGTGCACACCCGTGACTAAAAGTGTGCGGACTAGCGATTGCGAAATATCGTCCACTCTCTGCTATGCTTGTGAATTATAACCAACAATTAAGAACTGCAGTCCAAACTTCGCATTGTCAACTTTCCAATGTACTCGTGAATTTCAGTTTGCGCACGCTAAGCAAGAAGAAATTCAGTTCATTCGTTGACCCTGTGGGCTGTATACATTTGCGCACGGGTACTTTTTATACAGCGCACCAACACAACATCGTCCCATGCTAATTACAAAGGAGGGATGCACTTAGGCGGCACATTTTTAGGATGCCGGCTTTTGTGTTTACGATTGCTGAAGTTAAACTTGCGAAGCCTTTTTATCATATTTAACATTTTTATCCCCGCAATGTATGCGCACACCTTATTGATCAATATTTTGGGGCTAAAGTAAAATATTGTTGAGATGATTTGCGAATAATTTCAAAGGAAAGCTCGTCCCCCATTTATTAATTTTTTAAATTTCAATTTCTAGCAATTTCTATAAGGTCATGGTTTGAGAGCGAACAGCCGATTGTTTTAGGCAAGCTGTATCGCTCGAAAGAACCGCTGTTGGCTATGCAGTGCAGGGTTCGGCAAGTGCCAGAACAAGCATAAAGGTATATTGTCACGTGGTGGTGACGTTAAGAACACAGTAGCAATACTGTGATAGACAACACTAACTTTTATTGGGCGAACATGTGCCCACAAAACAGGCTACACTTATAGCACAACGGTAGCGGCGAACACGGTCGGCGATCGTCGAAAATCTGATCAGCGGTTCACGCGCGTCGGCTTTTACACACAATCGTCGAATGTTCCAGACTAATCGTTGGGACCCGCGTGCCTTCCATAAAGTTCTACATCATTCGCGTCAGGCGAATAAATCAGATCACACAAGGTTCGGCAACAACAGACTGCGGATAGAAGCATCGATAACTTTCCAGAAACTTCGGATACATGCAAGCGCGTCCCGCGCTGTGCGATAAGATTTGTTAGGCGGTGAAACCTAGTCGCCCGATAAATATAAATACACGTGTCAATATATATATATATATATATATATATATATATATATATATATATATATATAATTACACCGACACTCTAGGCGAATTGCCGCCCTGGTTATGCTCCGTATTAAGTTCAACTGCGATAAGATAGGGCCAAGTGTGCCGTATGTTGTGGGTTCCAGGAAAAATGTGCGAGATTGAGCGAAAACAAAGCTGGTTTGGGAAGCGCGTCGACTTCCCGCGTGCCCAATGGTGCCTTAACGAAAAACAGAACCCCAGGGCTACCTGGGGTTCTTTACCAGGCACCTAATTTGAAGTACCACAGGTGTTTTCGCATTTCGCCCCCAACCAAATTCGGCCGCAGTGGATCGGTCAGAATGCTGTCGCGTTCAACTCTGAAAGGCGAAGCTTAAGCGTCCTCGATTTTTTTCTTTACCTCGTGTGCTTTAATTTGTTGCTTTCTTGTTTGTAGCATTATGACGATGCTTTTTAAAAGGGGGCCGTTGACACGTGTAGTTATTTATCTTTTTCTCGAGGACAGCATTTCACCCGCTAACAACTTAAAGTTCTCGTTAAGCGCAAGGCGCCCCTGCATGATTTCGAGCTTACTCAAAGGTTATCGTTGATCCTATCTATTGAGTCTGCTGTCACCGAGGTTTGTGTAATCTGATTAGAATAGATTTTAGAATAGAATGAACTTTTTTTTTCAACAATAAAGTGCACATCATACCGGTTACCAATTGTTGCCGGTTTTATGATACTTCTACAGGGTATACGTGGCGGCTACGGCGATGTTTTCATTGCGACTCTGGAGGTGAAGAGGGTAAAGCACATTCTATAATTTCAATGTAACTCCATTAACAGGAACGCAGAACTATTGAATATGAGCAGTACAAATTATACTCCAAGGCAGCCTTGTCGGTGACACATGGTTAGTATTTTTCAGAATCGGTGTTTCTTAATCATTGAATGCGCGATGAGAATTGTGTAGTATAGTCTGGAAAGCACGGATGCACGAGCAATTACACTGGAACCTTCGAGGAGCCACATACAAAAATTCGAGGCACCTGACCCGCAGATCAGATTTTCGACGACCACCGACTTGGTTCGCTGCTATGGTAGTGCTTGAGTGTCACTTCTTTCGCTGGCGACCCTCGACCAGGCCCGGCGAGCCGCGATTGCCAGTGGAGCCCTGTCAGAAGAAACCACCCAGGAGTAAACCACGCAACGGTTTCTGCAATAAGAAAGTTCCATTCTCCTCCTCCTTCGCTGGGCAGAAGTTTGCGCAGTAAAGAATAAAATTTGTAACTCACGGTTGTGACACTGCGTCGTTCTTCATCGTCACTAGAACGTGACCTCCTTGAGCCCGTCTGTAGCGAGTGCTAAGATTTAGGCCCAATCGAAATGTGTGGTGGCTACTTGCGCTTATTTTTCGTGTGGGCCTAGTGTTGTAGGTCACCCAAGCTTCAGAGACGTGGCGAAGCGCGAGAGAGCACGAAGAGTTCACTCCGTGCTTGCAGCATTCGTCATCCTGTCAGCGTTGTGACAGTGGGTGCTCGCGATGTTATAATAACATCTGTTTGCTTTATCTGTGCGCTTGACACCATGCGCGGTAATTTGTTGCTAGGCAAATGTTTGCTGTAATATAGATGCACAATAGAGCAACCAACCATGCTTCGTGCTGCTGTCTCATAAAATGCAATGGCTATCAATTCCTCGCCTACATTTATTCGAATGTTGTAGCAGTTCAACTTCCACTGCACCTGAGCACCTACGCAGATAAAACGTTTACTGCAGAACTGCGCAAGCCTCAGGTGAATAAGGTATTGTTTAGCGCACATGAAATAGTGGAAGAAAAGGCCCAACGATGACATCACAAGATAGCGTAAACACTCTGCAATAATGGATGACATCGCACCCGTACAGCTTTCTGTTCGTAAACCATATCAGTACGCAGACGCGTCCTAAATCGAAAGACATAACAATGAAGAATGTTAAATATGGAGGGAAACAGTGCGATATTTTTGCGCGAGACACTTGTGAAATGTGGCCACAATGACCACATTGCCACTCGCTTGTAATCTACTTGCAAACTATCGTCTCATAACTGCTGTCTACCGAAGCTTAGTCGAATCCCGCAGTCGCTTAAGCCTCACCTGGCAAAGACATGGCAAAAAAACAGCTTTTTGCAGCCCTTCTTGTTACCAGTATTATGACACTTTTCGAACGTATACATAGCGGCTACGGTGATGTCTTCATTGCGACTCCGGAGATGAGGAAGGTAAGGCACATTCTGTAATTCTAAAGTGACTCTGCCACCTGAAAATACAGAACTATTGAATTTTAGTAGTACAAATTATACTGTATGGCATTATAGTCGGTGACATATGGTTAATATTTTTTCCGGAATCGCCGTTTCTTAACCATAAATGAGTGGTACACATAATAGACTGTGCACGAAAATGAATTATGAGTGGAGCGATGAGCTCATTATAATGAGCACACGAGTCCCGACCTTAGTAATTGGGTGCAGAATTTAATCTATAATTACATACGCAAGTAGAATCTCGAATTTGCCACTAACCGCCAAATTTCCTCAAATTTCATCAAACATTAGAGTAAATTTGGTTGATGGTACTAATTGTTAGTCCTAAAAGCATACTGGTGCCCATTTGCTAAACATTGCAGTTAAATGCAGAAAGTAAAGTAAATAGTTAATTCTTACCAAGATGGCATCAAGTCTGAAACATGTTCACAATAGAGCAGTTGTGTCTTTACCACGAAGTATACATTAAGTAATCGAGTGCCTCCCTATTACTATATATTTCAACATAATCTACAAATTCGCTAGAAAAATAAACAATAAAGTTTCTCACAAATAATGCCAGTTAGTTCAGGCGTGCGTGTGAATTAAACATGGTGTTTCAGCAAGCAAGAATCAATCTGCTTATGTTATTCCGCAGCTACCTGCTAAGTCGAAACGTGTTTTCTTTATAATTCCCTTGCTCAAAAGAACTCATTCCGAAATGCGCAAGTTATACAAAAACTTTGCAACTCCACCAAACAATTATTGCCCTGTTTATTTATTGTTGTGGTGCATTTATAAGGTTTGTTTGCTTTTAGATGCAGGTAATTGAGTGGACAAGTGACCTTTCATTTGATTTCCGCAATCAAGCAGTAGAAACCTTTGCATTTTAGTCGGCAATTGGGTGCCCAATTTCCCATGAAGTAGGTTCTAGTTTACATTATTACCTGACTAAGACACCAAAGCACAAAATAGGATTTATTGAATTAGGATGCATCAGGAAGCACATCACCTTATGGGCAAGTCAATTCACTCCTCTCGTAAACACAGTGATTCAGTGGTGGCTTTTTGTTACTAAAGATTTTGTCGGTTAGGCGAGCTGTAATCTTGTTTTGCTGGTTGTTATGAGCAATTATTTTAAATATGTTGAGTTTATTTCTCTCCAAACTGGCTGCGCGAATTTGCGCTCGTCAGCATTTGCCTTTTCTAGAACATCGCGCACATTTAGGCTAATGCAGCAGTCGATGATGCTGAACATGTAGCATAATATCCATTTGTTATAAATTGGTGATATTGATAAGGTTCGTTTTGCGTATAGCGGTGCGCAGACCCTCTGAATAAGTGTAATATATGACTCATGCAAAAAAGAAAACAATGGGCAGGTACTGGCCACGTGAAGACAGTGTTTGCAGCCTCCACAAGTCCCGCAAGAAAAGCTTTAAGCAAAAACCATTGCAGTTAACTTTTATAACATGGCATCTAACTTTGTTGACGAATTGGGTAGCGAAACAACGCGTTTTTTATTTCATGCTTTTTCTGCCCACAATATTATGTTAGTTGAATGCTTTTCGCATAAATAAATTTACACAGGAGAAAAAATTTATTGGGGACCACGTATAACGCTCACGTTGTAACCAATCTTGTTGTTGAAGATTAAATCTGATCACTGCTCTCAAGTGTTCAACGTACTACATTGTAAATTGTGAGAATATGGAGTTCAGATTTAATTAAATGAGCGAAGCATTTCTTTCCTTAAATGTTGTACACATGTAAGGGAAATGATCTTCTGACGTCTCATTCCCCATAAACGCAGTCGTGAAAGAAGAACGTCATAAATGCCCGTACACATTTCCTGACGGTGCAAAAGGCATTTAGCGTTGGTTGTAGTAGGATCAGTGTACGCCCGGGTCGAGCTTGCATTGTGTGATTGTCGTACCTTGCGCTCGCCACAATCATATCAATTTCATTATTGCTTCGGGTTTTGAGAACATCACATAAAATGTTTATCTTATTTTAAATAAATGAAGTTGTGATATCAAGACGTGAATAGCACGCTAAAAATGTGACTCGTCACGGTATGTTATTCACTCCGAGAACTCTGTGATGCCACGAAACATGAACGAGTTGGTATGATCATAAGCATGCACTTGTATCAGAACCCGTCATACACCTTATATTACGATAGCGTCATTATGATATGAGTATTAGCGATAATCGCATAAATCTTGCTTAGGGGTTACGGGACTAGAGGTGTTTTTTTTAATATCTGGCATTATACGAAGATCATGAGTGACAGGGCATTCTCTAGATCATGAATTTCGTAACATTAAGTTGAAGGGCGGCTATTTTAATTTGCTCGTGTTCTTCATTGTGACGTTGTTAGCTTGACGTAAGACAGTAGCCACTATTAGCTGAGATAAAACTACCTAATGATTTTGGCACCTCAAATAATTAAAACTTTGCCACATCGCTGTCGTGCGCGTAACCACGCAAGGGCGACAAAAATAATCCCGTGTGAAGCAACTTGATGATCTTATACTAACGTACTGTCACAGTAACCTAGCTTGCCTAATTAAACTCATTACCTCTTGGCTAGCACAGCGAATAAAAAAAAAACGCCATGGTTGCTCAGTGGATATGGTGTTGGGCTAATGAGCAGGAGGTAGCGGTGTCGAATCCCGGCCACGACGGCCGCATTTCGATGGGGGCGAAATGCGAAAACACCCGTGTACTTACATTTAGGTGCACGTTAGAGAACCCCATGTGGTCGAAGTTTCCGGAGTCCTCCACTACGGCGTGCCTCATAATCAGAAAGTAGTTTTGGCACGTAAAAACCCCATAGTTTTTTATTTAGCGAATAAGAAAAGGAAAGGAAAAATATCTACAGAGTGCACATTAGTTTGTGGTGGAGACCGCGCAATACCTTTCCACATTACCTTCGGTGTACAGGAACACAGACATTTATGAACCAGTATAAGATTAGCACAGAATGCTGTATAAATAACTGGCTCAGCGATACTAATCGTGCAGGCTCAACGAAAGCGAAACGTGCAAAAAACCCATAGAAAGTACCGAGACTGTGTGGGTGAGTGCCTGACGCCCATCAAATAACAGTTTGCGCTTCTTTCCAGTTTTTGGAACCATTATGCGCATTTCGTACAAAAACGTAGCGTTGGAGGCCAATTTAAGATAAGCTCACTTCAGTGAGCGCGTTCCATTACCAGAAAATTGTGCCAAATTCTTCACAGTGGATCACCGACGCGTACATTTCATGCACGCCATCGACCACACTAACGCGGCGATGGCGCTGCCACCTATAGTTAAATGTTGCGACGAGCGGTCGCACCACTTCTCTGGACTATGCTTTTGATGTCCAATTGCGGGACCCGCCTACGAGGCAATGACCTGGAAATGACGAAGCTATAGGAGACAGGTCCACGATGTTGCCACGGAAGTCGTCGGCATTGGCCGCTTGTATCAAACTTGAGCGCTCTGCTTCACGGTGAGCTTTGAGCGAGTTGAAAAGCCTGGCCTTTGTGGTCGCGCAGCTTCCACAGAATGTCGTGTTTACTGTCGCCTCAAAGGGAGCTTCTTTGTGTAGGCGGGCACTGGATTGTGTAGGCGGGCACTGGTGAAGTGCGCGATCCGTAGAAAGCAATCACTTGACCAGTGCCCAGTGCCATGTTGAAGTGTAACAGCTGCAAGCGACAGGTTGCTATTGAAAACAAAGCAAAGTTCTCAAAAAGACATTTTCATTTTACGGCACAACAAGCATTAGACCGTAATATAAAAAAATATGATCGATTAGGTATTCTTGTTTGAAGTCCCTAGTTATTGGCGGGGCTGAGAGCATCGTGTTCCTCAAGAACTGATAACGTCTGGGCTTCATGGTTTGCAGCCATCGGTTCTGTTTTAAATTGTTTTGTTATGACGCACACCTTCGTGCTTAGGTCTTGGTGGTCAGTTTATTTTTATTTGTTTTGCCGAAAACTTCCCTTCAGTTCACACAAGCTTCACTAACGTCAGCGCCCTAACGTGCCATGGTTTAGCGCCACAATCAAATTGGATATAACGACCCCACATTGTGTTTCAAAGCCAATAAGCAGTATATTGCCTTTTCGTGAGAAATTACAGGTGTCTTCGTGAAAAGGGTTAAGAATTTAGACGGATTTCCAGAGGTCTAAGTTGTCTTGTTAATGTTTTGTGACCGTTATGGGAATGCCTAGGGCCTGTGTTGAATGTTTTTATGCTAAACAAACACTGATTCTCATACCATCGTTCTCTCAGTTTGTAGGCACAAGAGAACCTATATGGACGTACAGTGATACAGGTAAAAGTCTTGTGCGATGCAAGGTGGACATAACAAGCACAATGAATAATAGAGCAGTATTATTCAGAAGAATGTACTCCTATGAGGGACAAAAGTAAGGCATTTCTTCGGTTGAAATCATAACGGCGTCGTGAAACATGTGCAACGTATTCAATTTACAGATATTCTGCCAATCAGTGGGGAGTCTTCGATAAAATTTACAAAGAGAGGATGGTGATACGACCTGCAGGTACGTCAATGAGATCTGGCGTTCTTATTGTCAGGTAACGCCTATATATATGCCTAGCAAGCAGTATTAAAAAAATCACCACCCAAATAATCCGTACAGATGGTTAAACAGTGACCCTGAAGCGTGCGGCCCTGGTGTTTATCACTGGGTTTATCCTGACGGTTCATTGAACGACGGCTTGGTAGGCAGCCGGATACTCGGTACGCACTTACTACTTGCGCTCGGCTGCATGAGCCAGTTCTTGTGACCGCGCTGCAGCATCGGCACGGCGTGGACGTGCTGGTTCCCGGTTCTGCTCGCGGCGTTGCCTACATGTACATATACTGCATACTGCCTGCATATCTACTCATCATAAGGAGTAGGTACGGCACGTGCAATACACATTTTTGGAACTGCAGAGAAACTACTGCATGTGCGCTCGGCTGCGATGGAGAGCAATGACGTCACTACTGGCGCAGCTAATCCATCACCATCTAGATAGCACAAGGCCTTTTCACTCCGATCCATGACGTCACGTTACCTGGCCCGTCTGCTCCGGAATCTAATAGGGATGCTCCGGAGCAGGCAATAGTGATTTTGACGGCGCCGCTCGCATCACGCCAACCTTGTCAATCGAAACTTTAGGTCAGGTAACAGGACGTCATGGATCGGAGTAAACATGCCTTGTGCTATCTAGGTGGTGTTGGCTAATCGCGTGCCGCTTTTTCTGTCTTTATATTTCTTTTTTTCGTGCATGGGCATAGGGGAGTGCCGGATGAGTTTTAGGCGTGCATGCGACCGACAGGCGGACGGACGGACGGTACTTGCTGCATGAAAGACATAGGCATCGCAACGGTTATGGTAGGGGAGAAATCTTGCTTGTAGCTCCAAGGCCCCCTCAACGCAGCTTTATTAAGCAGAGAAGTTTATGGCTTTTTGCGTTTATAACAAGGTTGCTTTATTAAACTTTAGTGTTTAATTTATTTAGGGAACGAAATCTTGCTGAAATTTGCTAGGAATTTCATATCCACTGAAACTACTCAAGTGTATAAAAATATAAACGGTTTGGTCAAGGCAACATAAGAGGCCAACAAACAATGGCACCAAGGAAAAGATAGGGGGAATAACATGTCCTTACTAAGTGAATAAAAGAAATAATAGATTATTAGAAATTAAAGTGGACGAAAGAACAACTTGCCGCAGGTGGGGAACGATCACACGTCTTTCCATTACGCATGCGATGCTGTACCAATAGGGCTACCATTCCCAAACCTTTGCGGCGGATGTGAAACATCCTTTCAGCCGCAGGCGTCACGAGTGCGTGATCTTCTTTTTTAGGTAATTAATGATAATCGGAAGAGCATCGCATGGTAATGCGAAGACGTGAGATGGTACCACAAGTTTCTTTATCCACTTTCACTTTCATTATTTATCATTTCTTTAATTGAGTTAGTAAGTAATTTCCCCTATCTTTTCCATGCTCTCTATGTTTGTTGGCTTTAATTATTATGATTTAGGAAACATTGGGTCGCTCGGTTAACCCCTTTCTTCTTGTTCATTACATAACGAGGGTCTCGAATCCGGCAAGATTGATGCCTTCAGGTAGCATATGTTGGCCTATTGACCACTCACCTTCACCAAATAAAATCACGTACTCGTGATACCTGCGGCATAAAGTATGTTCCACATCCACCGTAAATGTTTGGGATTGGTGGTGCCGGCTAACGTTCCCAGGGTTCTAGTAGTAGAACATAAATACCCAAGAAAGTGGATGGGGAAATGGCGCCGGGGTAGCTCAATTGGAAAAGCGAAACTGCGAACTGCGAAAGCGTGAACTGCGAAAGCGAACTGCGAAAGCGTGAGATAGTTTCCCACCTGCACGAAGTTGTCTTTTCAACTACTCTCATTTCTGTTAATTTGTCCTTTTTTATTAAGTTACTAAGTACGATTTCCCCAATGTTTTCTATGATGTCACTGTTTGTTGGCTTCCTATGATATGACTAATAAACAATCGGACGCTTCGGTCAACCCTCTTCTTTCACATTTGTGAAGACAAGGCATTATTAGCCAACTTCAGGCAGATTTAGTGTATCTGGACTTAGGCTATCTTGTAACCAGTTCTAGAACGAAGAGGTCAATCAGGCGTCTTGTAGATGTCGTATGACGATGACACGATGTGGAATCACACGATGTGGAATCATACCGCGTCATGCCGAAATACCTGATACATCAAAAAGAGACAGACTAGAGGCAAATAATCACTCGGCAATTTAATCATCTGAAGGACCATATACTATCACGCTCAGTATCCAATGGTTTCGCCGAAGTCGGTAGGTCGATCGATCGCTGGTCGGGTTCTCACGGAGAAATTTGAAATATCTGGCCCCTAAAGGAAAAAGAAGACCCCCGTCTGGCGATTTGATATGAGCCCCGGCCCACCACTGCAGCAACCGGATGGTCTGATCATTAGGCAAGAGACACATTGTTTTTTCTTCGTTGCCTGTGCAACGTCTGTGCTATAGATTTTCGATGACAGCGACATGTCCGTTCCAGTGAAAAGGTCATAAGCACACGCATACTTCTTTCGTGCCCGCACTAACTAGCTCCTTGAGATGGTCACCAGTGTTGATCAAGAAGATTTCCCCACTACGCTACATATCCAAAAGGCGATAGGGCAGGAAGCAGGCGCTACATATTGTAACAATGCTAACTAGTTCTTAGTGATTTTTGTCATGTGTTCATGAATATAATCGCCATAATATGAATCTTACCCCCAAAAGGAGATTGACCAAGAAGTGCGTCCATGCGTTGATAGTAGGGGTGATGATTTGTGTACAATGGCACATATCCAAGGAGCAGGCAGTTATATCGTGCCATCGCCAACAAGCGCATTCAGAAGATCAACGTGTGTTGGTCATGATAACGACTCCCGCCCCATCACACACCCTCAGGAGGCAAACACTCAGGATATGGCAGCTGTATTTAAAGATTAGTAAGACAACATTAAGAAATACACGCCGATATAACATTCGTCACTTTGCGGAGCAGGGATGCGTGAGAGCACATGCGCGCGCATGAGTGATAACATGATTGCGTTCACGGTGTTCCGAGCTCTACAAACTCTATAATGATTTCGCGTTCCCATGGGTAGGCAGGCTTAAGTTTCTGTTTTTTCTTTCCCCTGAAAGTAGCGAGAACTCGGTGTCAGCTTACAAACCGCGGGCTTTTTCAGGCTTTCGCTATCTAAAGATCGGTATAGTGAGAGCGTCATTGTGCGCTGGTGTGCAAACGGACCGGCTCGGCCAGACCACGGGCGCTGAATACTGAATGAACCAAACAAATTTGGTACGGAAACTATCTAACCCGCCATGGTTGCTTAGCGTCTGAGAATTTGCCCTGCTAAGTACTAGGTCGCGGGATCGAATCCCGGCCACAGCGGTAGCATTTCAGCGGGGACGAAATGCTACAAAACCACGTACCGTGCATGAGGGCACGTTAAAGAATCCCAGGTGGTAATAATTTTTCCGGAGCCCCGCGCTAAGGCGTGCTTTGTAATCGGATCGTTGTTTCGACACGCAATACCCAAGAATGTCATTTTAAGATATTACCGAACTTTGGACAGCGTGAAATTTTGTTATATCTAATTACGCGGAGTAATATCAGCAATGTTAGCGTTGCAGATGATTTGCTGGCCTTTGATCAAGCAGTATTGATGGAGTGGGTATTTCTAACCCGCAAAATAGTGGTATGAAGCGGCAATTGCATGAACGTACGCCGTTTAGATGGCGGGGTTTCACCAATGTCGCAGGGAATTATCATTTGTACTTGCTGCAAAATACTGCGTGGCCAGCTCCATGGAATTTTGGCATGAGAAGCATTGTCCTGCGTTCAGTATGACCTATCTGCCAAGATTGGAAATCACTGCAGCTGTCTCAAAAATTCAGACAATCGAACGACTCTTAGAATTTCGTGCATGCGAAACATTTTGTTGTTGGTCATTATTCCCCCATTACTTTAGACCGCACAAGATGTTAGTATACGTCAGGATGTGTATCACGTGATCGATTGTGCGGTGACAACAGAAAGATGACGGCGTTACGCTGTTCTTGTCACGTGGACGCCAGTAGGAACAGTGCCATGATGATGATGGCATGCCATATGATTTACTACACCACGTTTAAGAAACATGACGATGCTTCTCGTTGCAACGCGGAGTGATCGCTAATCAGTGAAGTGCCAAAACCGGGCTGACGCTGGAGGTAGTATATTCAAGCAACATTGAAATTTTTTTTTTAAATATGTGGCTTTATGGGCTAAAACTACGATCTGATGATGACACACGCCGTAGTGGGGGACTCCGGAAATTTGGACCACTTGGGATTCTTGAACGTGCACCTAAATGCAAGTACACGTGTGTTTACGCATTTCGCCCCCATAAAAATGCGGCTGCCGTGGCCTGGATTCAATCCTGCGACCTCGTGCTTAGCTAGCCAACACCATTGCCACTAAGCAACCATGGCGGGTTTAAGCAATATTGCAAGAAGCCTCCGCGCATACTTGTTAAAGTAGCAAACGAATACTAGATCACAAAGCCATCTCTCAAGGATTAAAAAAGAAATGAAGCTAGAATCTTATGAGGAAGCGAGCACAATAAACTGAAACATCGGTCAGTGATATGCAAACTCCACCGAAGAGCGGTAAATATGAATCATCTTTAGTTAGTAAACGAATGGTATATTTTTTGTTTCTTTTCAGGTCCTATATTTTACCAAATGGAGCAGCTAATATTCCTGTCTAAGGACTACAGTTGTGCGGTGGTTATGACAACGTTGATCGGTACACATGTCTTCATAGGTACGTTCTTTTTTCTAAATGTTAATAAACTAGTACACTTTGGGAGAAAATCGAGCAGATAAAAAAATGAAATTGTAAACAAACGATGTTGCACATTGCTTCTTCAGAAACATAGCAAGACATTGCTGGGGGATCGGACGGGATAAAAGTTCCATATCACAGGGGTCACTGCTCATTACGGGTTACGAGCATCCACATATTCCAAATATTTCTTAAAAATTTGACAGCCGCAGTGAAGTGGTGCGCTACTGTGTTCTTTTTTTCGGAGGGAGCAAATAATTAAGTTTTGTCACGTTTGTGAAGCAACACATATTGCTCCAGGCCTCCAGAATTTACAGTTAAAAATGTTTAAATTGACAGAATGAAGAGTAAGAGAAGCGTAGTCGGAAATGGCAGATATAAAAGGTATTATCGAATAAAAAGCACGCCCACCATAGAAACTCGGTAGTTATTGCATTGCTCGGGTTAAGATAAGTTCGTGGGCTAGATTGTTGCCGTGGCGGTTGTAGGCAGGCCATAGATCCCGTAAAGAAAGCGCTTTATTCATAGGAGGGAGCGATAAAAGTACACTTGGAAATGGGTGTCGTAGACGTCGCGTGTTAGCAGTCGGGGCGCTATAAGGATGACAGCGTGACATGGCCACATCTTCCCTTTAATGATGAGAAGTTGTGGAAGTTTCATCTCGCAACGGGTATCGACAGGGTTCCCGACGCAATCTTGTGCTTCTGCGTAACTGCTGTTGTCCAGGCTGGAGGTCGGCTTCTGGAGTACCCTGCGAGGTTGATTCTGGCTCCGGTTGAGGTGCTGCCTCCTGCAGGTGCTCTCTTGTGCGATGGATTTCACGACCGTTTCAGTCTTCACAATCGTAGATCTTGGCGTTGCGACTGGCCTTAGAACAATAACTGGAAACAAGGTTCTCTGGAGAGTGTCGTACGTCGTTACGCGTTGTCCCGGCGACAGGGGGGAAAGGTTATTGGCGCTGCGGTCGTAGTGAATCTTTTGCCGACGCCGGATCGCCTGGAGACGGTCGTAGAAATCCTTGCTGGGTATGGCCTCGGACTCCAGGTGAGTTATTGGTACCGGCAGGAGGTTCCGGGTGTGGCGCCCCATGAGCATCTGCACAGGAGACATGAGAACCAGGTTCCTGGGTGCATTACGCCACTCAAGCAGGGCAATTTCGAAATCTGGTGTGCGAAAGTGCACCATTTGAGCAGCTTCTTGGCCTGCTGAACAGCTCTTTCTGGCATGCCATTAGAACGCGGGTGATATGGACTTGACGTGACATGCATAATGTTTAGTTTTCTTAAAAAACTTTGAAATCTGAGCTTCTGAAGGGGGGCCCATTGTCACTATACAGCTTACGTGGCAGCCCATGCACTGAAAATACTTGTGCACACCAAGTCTTGAGCGCATTAGACGTGGTGTGGCGAAGCTCTCGGACTTCGAAGAAAAAGGAATAGAAGTCAACCATGACGGCGAACTCCCTACCGCCATAGTGAAACAGATCCACGCCCATGGACTCCCATGGCAGGGTAGGAAGATCATGGCCCAAAGGGGCATTTTCTGGTTTCGTGGCTGGTGCATTTGGCAGGCCTTGCAGGTTTTGCTAAACTGTTTGATATCTGCAGAAATATTTGGCCAAAACATTATACTGCTGGTCCTCGCTTTTGTCTTATCTGCTCCAGCGTGCGCTGTGTCAAGGAGCTGCATGATCTCTGCCCGTTTCGATTTCGGTATAATTATCATGTTGCTTCCGAAGACTAGCCCATCTTGTGCGTGAACTTCTTCCCTGTAAGTCCAGTATGGCCTTCCCGGCTCTGGGACTCCATACGTGTGGTTCGGCCACGGTGTCTCTGCGTATTCACGAATGATGATAAGTGCCGGATCCTCGTTTGTAGCATCCCGCAAAGTTTTCAAGAGGTGTTCCTAGGCTGAAACATAGAAAAGCACATTCACTTGAAACTGCTCAGTTTCTTCTTGCAGTGCCATCTTACTAGGAAACCGCGATAACGGGTCCGCTAGGAATAGCTTTTTACTCTGTTTTCATTGCAAAGTTATTGCGTAACGCTGCAAGTTGAGGCGCATTCGCTGCAAGCGAAGCGGGCACTGATGCAGGGGCTTGGGGAAGATCGGTATCAAAGGCCAGTGATCCGTTTCGACGATCACGTCGGCTTGGCCGAGAATGTAATCATGAAACTTCGTGCACGCATGTATGTAATATCGCAAGCGTTTCTTTTTCAATCTGCGCATAACGCTGTGGTGCTTCTGTTGGAGATCTGAACGAGAAGGTTACGGGATGGTCGTCTCGCATCAAAACAGCCCCTACGCCCGACTTGCTAGCATCGACAGAAAGCGTGACTGCCTTCTTCGGGTCGAAGTAGGAAAGAACCGGCGCTTTTATGAGTGCCTGGTGCAGTGCTTCAAAACTGGCCTCTTGTGTTTCTGTCCAGACCATGCGTTATCTTTTCGCAGTGGTTCTGTTAGCGGTTCCGTCAAGACAGACATGTTGGGAATGAAATGCGGTACACAGTTCATTGTGCCGAGAAAAATGTGCAGTTGCTTACTGGTCTTAGGCTCGGGTATTTCCAGGATGTCCTGAACACGCTCCGGGTCAATGCTCAGGCCTTGCGTAGTGAGGATGTGTCCCAAGTAGCGGACCTCCGCCTGCAGGAAGGTGCATTTTTTCAGGATAAGTCGCAGATTGTATTCATGGCAGCGCGTCAGTAAGAGTGTCAAGTTGCAGTCATGCTCATCTTTTGTCTTGCGCCAGACTAGTATATCATCCAGTACAACTGCGACACCGGGTAGACCATCTAAGAAGCTATACATTGCAGCTTGAAACATTTCTGGGCCTGACGATATTCCAAAGGGCATACGGAGGAAGCGATAGCGCGCTCATGGCGTACTCATAGTGCAGATATTTAAACGTTCTTCCGTTAGCTTAACCTGCCATAATCCCGATGCTGCATCAAGCGTAGAAAAAAATCTTGCTCCGGACAACGGCGGAACTACGTCTTCTAAAGTTGGCATGGGGTAATTTTCTCGAGGCAATTGTTTGTTCAGGGTGGCTGTATCAAGCCAAATGCGCACTTTTTCTTTTTCACCACAGTCATCATGTGGCTAGACCATTCGGTTGGTTCATTTACTTTGTAATGACGCCCTGCTGCTCCATGCGCAGCAGTTCTGCCAGAACTTTGTGTTGCAGTGCCACGGGGACCCTCCTAGCAGGCACGACGGCTCCCGCACTGCTGAGTTTCAGCTTCATCGAGTACTCTGCGCCTTTCAGTTGTCCTAGTCCACTGAAAACATCTGCGAAAGGTTGGGCTGGGGGATATAGTTCTTGACTGGCGACTTTCGGTATGTGGTATATAAACCCCAGGCGTTCTGTGACTGCCCCGCTGAGCGTAACTGGAACATCGTGCTCGACGACGAAAAATTGTTCTTCGCATTTTTTGTTGTTAGCGTAAAGCAGAAGCTTGGGGGCAGTGTCGTCGACATCTCAACTGGGCACCGCTGCAACCATGTTGGCAGGCCGTCGATCCGGTAACAAAAGCGCTTTTGGTCATAGGAGGGAGCGATATAAGTACACTTGGAAATGGGTTACCTAGACGTCACGTGTTAGCAGTCGGGGCGCTATCAGGATGACAGCTTGATATGGCCACTGCGGTCTTTCACGGCTCGTCACCCTTCCGCCATCGGCGCGAAGTCGTCGTCGTGAAATCGTCGACGGGGTATAAAAGCCTGTTGGTCATTATGCACTGAAGTGAACACAGCGAAGGAGTCAGAGGAGGGAGAAAGATAGGACAAAAATATTTATAGATGGGCACCTACTAACAATTAAAATGAAACACAAAAAACACAAGCACACTAACACGCATGCACTAAATCTAGATCAATGACGAAAACGAAAGAAATACAACGAACAGTTAACAGTGGATATAGAAATTAACACTACACAAAACACGCCTAACGGTGGTCAACTAAACAAAGTTCGAAACAAAACACATGATGGCATACGCATGGCCGGGCAGCATCAGCAAGTCCGTAAAGCGTGCAGCCGATGGCAGAGCTTTCCCGAAGAACGATGGCAAAGCCGATCTCGCTGCGGTGGATACAATTACTGGACTGGGTTTCCCGGGAGTCTAGGTATGACGTCTTCCCTCGACCGGGTTGAGTTCACTTGAGGGGAACTACCGTGAGCATCGTTGCAGACGTTAGGATAGTGATCTCTTATGTCAACCAGGAACTCGCAGTTAAGACGCGACTAGGCGGCCCAGGCGTTACTGAATGGCACTAGCTACTTGAGGCTTCTCAGTAGATTGTAGGATCAGCTTCTAGACTGCCTAGCTCTCTCTAAAATCTGCGTTTAAATAACTTATCCTTTCCCTGCTTCCCTGGGTCGAGGAATGGCAGATATTGATGACGATCCAATCAAGTTCATGCAATTGTATTCCGGCTCCTGCCAAGGTTTTGGCCGTGCCCCTTTTAATCAGCGCCGAGGGAACGGGTGATTCCTGCCTGCTGTTAGAGGTCCCGCATTTGTATTGCACCACACATGCGCACCCTTGAGTCAGTGGTGGGCCTCTATTGTCTGCGCACAAACACAGGATAAACGACGGCAGCCGGCCATACGGCGCCTTCGGCGCACATACATGGTCAGCAATTCGTGGACGCAGGATTGCACACAGAGACCACATATTTCGGAGCATTCGCCCCCTTGCTTTCTTAGCAAGCTTCTCAATGCACGTGCGGGACAGAGAATACGCAGGGGTTTCTACAATAGGGCGTCTACAAGAGGCCGTCGGGGCGTCATGATCGCGCCGACGACAAAAAGACAATAATCTCTAAACCTGCCTTCGACTTATTTCGGCCGCTTGCCCGAGTGGCCGGCAATAACCGTCTTGCTCACCGGACCATCTTCCTATGACCCTTTGGCGCCCGTTGATCGGTGCATCGCCGAATGAAAAATACTGCACCGTGACACGGTCACAGTATCGTGGCTATGGAATGCGAAAACTACCATGTACTGTTCATTGGATGCACGTTGGAAGCTCTAGGCGGCCAAAAATATTCTGGAAACACCCCCTAGGGCATGCCTGATGATCCGATTGGGATATGGGTATGCAAGATACCAGAATTTACTAACAAAAAGTTGCAGGTATGAGTTTACGTTAACTGCCATAAGGCAGGTGTAATGGCGAGCAACTTGCGCTGGAGTGGACTTACAGGCTGGTGATGATTTCTTGCGCGTATGGACACGTGTAGTTGTTCATCGTGTGAACGCGTTTCACCATCTAAATGTTATCTCCTGAAAAGCAAGTATACATCTCAATATAATACATGCGAGCCCATGCAGCTGTTATTAGCATTATAAAAAGCCGGATAAAGGCTAGAGTTCTAGACATTGCCCAATGAACTTCGCTGACTGGTCTGATACTTATCTGGAAACAATGTCAGCTTTTCTGTGGCAAGAAGTTCTCAAACGTGTTCAGGTACTCTCCGTTCTTTGACCATGCACGTATGTGTGATACATTGCAAAGCAAGAAGGTAGGCTGTTTCGCAGTTTTCTATCATTTATAAAGGAGGTGAACCATCGCAACATGTCAGAAAGCCAGAACCGCGTTACATTACCTTCAACGTCGACTGCGAAGTTTCCGCTTAGTGTGTGTTCATTTTCAACTTAGTGGATGCCGTTAAATCTCGAAGTTAGGGCACCAGTCATTAGGTTCAGGGCTTTCAGCTTGAATTCTCCAACTACACGGGTCGCATTATGGTCGGTGCGAGAAAGGCGTTATTGGCACTAAACATTCATAAAATTCGCTTTTCAGTATACTGAATACGTTCATTCAAAGGCATGTTTACTTAGTGCTCTGCATTGATCACCTTTATTCACTCTGCCTCGTCCACTGTTCATACAATGTTACGTATCTCGTGGATATCACGACAACAAACTTTCCTATAACAAACACAACTACACATTTTTGAGGTTTGCGTCAAGAATTAAATTCATATTCCAAAACTGGGTCCGTAAGTCTTGCAGCTAGTCATTTCCCAGATAATCAACGACGAGGACCTTGATTTTCAGGCCGTGGCAGTAATTCACTGTAACACTTCCACAGTAATGTTTCCTGTGGACAGGGCAATGCACATCGTATGCCTCTGACGACAAGAGGCTACGCCACTGATTGTCATTGAGATCATCGATGGAGCTTGTACTTGGATAGAAAGCATAATTCGAATGAAAAAATAAAACATCTGTGAATTGAAAGGTTCCCTACAGCAAATGTTGGAGGCTGCCATTCAGCGTGTAGCTGGCATCGAGGCGCTCGGTACTTTCTTAATTGTACAAGGTGCATTTTATTTGTCCAAGTGTGTAAATTCCGTTTGGTAGTCCCTCTTTGGAAATGTATTAAAACAAGAGGACACACCGTAACGGTGAGAATCACCGTGCCATGAATTTGGTAATGCTATAAAGTCCCGAATTGTGATCGCTGATCAAAAAGACAACGTATTTAGTAAAGCCATAGCTAAACTCTCTACGAGATAAAGTGAAACACTTTACAATAACTTGGTCTCCTTACAATAATAAAGTCTTTATTGAACAGCACAAATGCGCTGAACACCACATTCCTTTAAAGCTCCCGTAAAACCTTAAAGAGTAGCTCAGAAAAATCAGACCTCATTTTCAGTACTTCCACGGGAACGTTTATTTCCGTGATAACCATAGTCTTGCAACTTTTAAATTGGCACCATTACGCCTATATAGCATGTGACATAAAACATGAGCGCAACCATACCACACATGTGGTATGCTTCTGTGGCTGACTACTTATAGTACCGAAGGCCTGTAATCTCACTTCAAATAGAAGAGAATGCTTAATACGGCATTCTATAAAGAATGTATACCCTTTAGATGTGTATTGCCTACCACGATTAATGCTTTCATCGGTGCACTTGTAATGTGTATGCAGTTAGAAAACAGGTTAATTATATTATGCGAAGCATATTACGAGAGCTCTACCCAGCTCCTCAGGCGCGGCGGTGTCGCCTTCAATACCACGTGACACCGTGACGTCAGGACAGAGGAGAAACGGGGCTCCAACTCGCGCCGTCGCTCGCGGCGTCGCGGCGGTATATAAGCAGCTACGCTTGCCTCTGCTAGACACTCACGAGGTGAGATGCCTCCTGGAGGCAGAGCTGCTCGTTGGAATGAGAAGCGAAGGTTGCGGCGGTGTACAGAGACTGGTTTTCTAGGTGGCTTTGGCTCAACTCTTGCAAGATGGGCTGGGTGGGAATCGAACCAGGGTCTCCGGACTGTGAGACGGAGACGCTACCACTGAGCCACGAGTACGATGCTTCAAAGCGGTACAAAAGCGCCTCTAGTGAATGCGGTGTTGCCTTAGAAACGAGCTGTTTCTAAGGCTCAGGCGTGCGTCGCTTGCTCAGGCGCACATTTCGTTGCCGCGCCGAACGCTGCGTTGCTCAACGCTCACCGCGTCCAATGCGGGGCGCGTAGTCGCTGCGCCGTAGCCCATTGTCTTACAACCCTTGGCGGGTCGACGGGAACGCTGTCGCGTTCCACTCTTGAAGGCGAAGCAGAGTAACGCATGAGTTGTTTCTTCGTCTAGCCGAACCAAATATAGCCAAGCAACAGCAGTTCACCAGGCTAAACAGTGGTTCAACAACTGAAATAAAGGCTAGTATGCTTCGCATCCTGGGCTTAACCTTAGCTGAGCCACAGCCATTTTTTTTATGTATCTTGTTTCGTTCATTGGAAAGTGTTTCCTGTTTAGTTAATCTATGTACCCAATAAATAAGAATATTTTGTTCACACGAAGGAAGTTGTTTAACACTGTCTTTTGCTTCACTAGCTCCCACCCGCTGGTACGAGCTTCGAGTGCGTAACTCTTCCATTGCGACGGGACCCCACGAGGAGTGTTTGCAAGAATTCAAGGATGTGGCGTACCCAAGGCGCATTGTCTATACACCAGATTGCCAGAGAATTGCTCTGTTGGACAATGTAAAATGGTAATAAAAATCGTACGGCGTACGGCGGAGGCCAAATGGCAGCCCATGGGTGGTGCTCCATTATTTACACATGTGAATCAGAATATTCAGAACACTAACTACCTAAATGTGTAATATTGGGAGAATTCTAAGAAAAAAATAGTGATTATTATTGCATTATACCTATAAAAAAGCCTACGGCAATACGTATAGGAGTGGTAAGAAGCTTGCAGGCCACAGATTCCGCGAACATGTTCATTTCGTACCCATATAGGATGTCATGCATTGGATTATAAGAGCCGCAAGGTTTTTTGTGACGATGGCAAAGGCACTATTTTTCGCCATCCACACCTTCCGAGATCCCAAATTACTCCAGGAGGTGAGTAACCTGCTTGAGAGTGACCATTTTCCAACACGATGTGGCGTGGGAACTTTTGACTGCCCCTGTACATGAGGTGATTCTATCACATTCACTGGATAACGATGTGCAGCTGTCCGAGCGCATTTCTTGACAGGAACAGCTGCGTTACATGTTTAGCTCTGTTGGAACCTCAGTGCTGACACCCGTTGTTGCAACCGGACCGTTGGCGCCCGTTGTTGCAAATGGGTCGCAAGCCCCAAGGGTAGCGTTGGCCTGGCGGCCTGGGGCACACTGGAAGCATCGGAAGGTCCCAGCAAAGCATGAGGCGACTGCTAACAGAACAACTTGTTTATTCTAGCATAGCAAAGAGCAGGCGGTCAGGTCGACCGAAGTAGAGAGACGGGAGAGCACGTTACTCAACAGAAGAAATCGGAGCCTCTCTCCTGGCGTCCGGGGGCAGCTGCTCTTATACTCTTGGCGTCGCGGGCAAGAAGGAAGGTCACGGGACGACACCACGTGACAGCGGCGACGGACGGACTGAGAGACACGTTGGGACAAGGAGGTGACGCATCAGCCGGGCCGGCGCCGGTCAGACCTCCTCGCTTCACACTGGGGGAGCTCCTCTCCCCGGCTGCCGCGCTTTGACAAGCGTGGGCACACACACACACACGCACACACAAAGACACGTGGCACTGAACATGCCGGGACGCGCTCGGCGGGGATGCGTCGCGGCCGCTCCGAACGGGCCAAAATGTCCGCCGCTTTGAACGAAGCCCCGACGTCCGTTGCATCCGCGCCGGCCATATCGCGCGTCGTAGGCGAAACGTAACAGCTCTAATCAAACAGACATATAGCGTATAGCGTTTATCCCGGAAGTGCAATCTTTTTGTCTACTTTGAAGCTGTACGCTCTCCCTCCGTGTCAACCTAGGTCTTCTCCAACCCTTTCCTAGATCTGTTTCTGGAAACAAGTGGGTTGTTGTCGCTACTGATTACGCGACGCGCTACGCAATGTAAAAATCGCTCGCGACCAGCAGTGCTACCTAAGTGATGGACTTACTGCACTACGACGTAATTGTAGTGGATGGTGGCCACGTCAATTGCTGACAGAACAGACACCGTACAGCCTTGCAATTTTCTTTTTATAATATCGCGCGAGCGTCGGCCATGAAGCCGATCTGAGCCGTGCAACGGGAGTGCATCGGCGAAATGGTCAATAGTATGCGCATGCGCGTAACGCACACCCCAGTGCAAGTATCCTCGGCTGCACTTTCTGCTACGTGGAACCAACCCGTGCGTTACCGGTTCTTTGCCTTTTTCTTTATTTTTTTATTAACACCTTACACATCCACGTGGATCGTGTGAGCGTCGAGGTTGGCGAAATGCACAGAGATGATGATGCTTGTGGGCATATGTTTCGAGAATAGATAAATGTTTTGACTAGATAATAAATGCAACTGCATAGCGCCAGCTGTCACGGCAACGAAGCATTCTGATCTCAGCATCGGATTATAAATAATTCCTTTATACCGTCCGCGTCACCAGTTACATTTGCACTGGATAAGAGATGCCTCTTCAAATTACAAATGAAATCAGAGACAAATATACAGGGTGTCCCAGGTAAATTTAGGTAGAGTTTAAAATTATGCGAATCTCACGTATAGCTGAAAAGAACAAGGGTAATGTTCGCCCTCGCTTGGAAACACTCAAATCATTTTTTTCATACTACCTAATTGAATAATTATTCCTAATAACTAATCAACTTTTCAAATACTATAGTTAGATGAGATGCCAATGAGAAAACTACAGGGTGACATGAAAAACTCTCAATACAGCTTTCTCTTGCTCAATACGTGCCACATAAAAGGGTTTTTCCGGGCGTGAGAAGCCCTCAAATGCACGAAGAATTGCCGCACGACCGGCCGCGACCGACCAACTGATCGAGGCACTTTGCGTGCATTCGGGGGCTTCTGTCACGCTCGAAAAAAACGTTGTGTTTACTAATGAGTCAACGTTTCGCACCCAATGGCGCCAAAAGCAGCACGTAGACTGACTGGACCTCATGAGGTGCATATTACCATGTAACCTTATTAGGCCTAATTCTGCGCATGTATTCGTCCTTACACTATCATTATTGTTATTCTTCTTAAGGAAATCATGCTCACAAGCATACGTTGAAAAACGATGCAAGGTTTATATTTGTAATCCGTTTCATCTTTTTTAGGTACGACCCCCTCCACGTTCAGCAAGTGAGGGCCAGTGAGCGCAAAATGATGAATGCTTGGGGCATGATAGCCAAGGATGGCTTTGGTTCTCTCCGTAGGATTGAAGGAGGAATATGCTGTGAAGCCTGCATAGAAATAATCAATCATTCCCAGTGCTATACACGGTCCTTTTCCAGCCGGCTACTACTGGCTTAAGCATGACTTGTCGTCCACCCATATGTCGCGCGCCGTGCGAGCACATCTGGAAGAACTCGGCATTACGACACTAGATTTCACACCATTAGGAGCAGACATTAATATAATTGGAGACATTTGGGGCATAATGAACTTCAACCTGCGAAGATGCAGCTGCATGACGCATGCTTTGAGGAATTGTGGGCTGCGATGGTAGAACAATGGGAGACCTTAGAAATTGACACCGACATCATTCCAGCACTCTACAACTAGTTGCTGCGCCGTCTTGCTGAGGTCGTCCAATCTGCCGGAGGCTTCTCTTCACATTAAGTAACCATACACGCAAGGAAGCAGTCTCTCCGTTTTTAAAGTTAATTAAACCGGAGCATTAAGTTGTATTCGACACAGCGGCAACGTGCCTTCATCAATTCTAAATCGTGACCGCAGGTATGACAATACAATACACATAGCAAACCATATCTACAGATAAATTGAGTTGCCCTAATACGCCGAATTTTTTCGTTCGCTAAAGCAAGTACAAATAGGTAAAAACACACACACACATATACGCAACGTTAAACAAAACTGAAAGCAAGTGGGTCCGGCTGTGGGCGTCTGTCAACTTCTCTATGCTCGCGCGCTCCTCGTGGCTTGAAGTAATTATCTGTGAAAGGCGTCCGCATTTATTTAAATGTGAGAAAAAGAACTCATAACGCAGAGGCTGATTCCGCGTAGCAGAACAGCGCAGCCGAAGCCGAGGCATACCAGGAAGCTGAAGATTACCAGGAAACATAGACTCCACACACTCAACTGTTCATCGAATACAAAGCTCGTGTAATAGTCGCTTCTTCGTCTGGATATCTTTGAAACCACGTTGCCTTCTCGTTTTAACGGTACTCCTGGTGGTCCTCCTTGTGTCTCACTCCTACCGCATATGTATTCGGTCACTCAGTTTTGGCTTAATGCTGCACTGTTGCACATTATGTACATGTGCAGCTAATTTCCTTCTTTTCCATTGAAATATTCTTTATTCTGGAAAACTTTACGGTATTTTTCCTTATGACTTTATTTTTTTCTGCGCACCATTATTCTTGCCTCTAGTTGGTGGCGAGAGCAAAAAATAATGCTTCCATCATTGAGTCTATACTATTTTTTATTGTTGTTATTGATAGTTGGCCGTAATATGCTCGAATATGCCTCAAATATATCAGACAGCACGTGCAACACCAACGGTCACAGTATGTAAACGTGCGAAGTAGGCACCTGAATCTCTATGCGCGACAGGTTTCGAGATTGGCGTTTCATCTCTTATTCTAATGTCATGGGTTTACTTGGCACGCTGACATTAAGGCGTGTCAAGCGGACGTTGTACTCAGTAATAGTCATCCAAGTTTTTACGTCGACAACCTTTACAATACCTGCATGTTATTTCGGTTTCCAAGAACAAGTCATAGGCAAACTCCAAATGTCGACAGTTTTGAAATGTTTATCTTCTTAAAGCATTTCATAAGCATTCAATTAGAGAACGTTAGCCTTTCCCAATATGTACATTTCTGGATGGCGATATTGTAATGACGTACTCTGTGCTCTGATGCGTTTGAAAACAGAACGCCTACAGCGTCAAAGGTACAAGCTCTGCTACAAACGCATTGAGGTACTTCCTCGCTTGAGGAAATAAGCGCACGGAATGCGGCGTTCCCAAGGCCACACCACCGCGCGTTCGCGGTCGGGGAGAGCGGCGGGCAGGCGAGAGTTCTCGCCCTCTCTCGGGATCTCTCGGGAGACCGCGAGAATTCCCCGCGTTTCAGTCGCTGTTCCTCCACGGCTGCTGGGCCGGGAAAAATATGGATTATTTGCGAAATAGGACATCCATATTTCTATATAACAAGTGGAAGACTCGTCTTTGAGAAACTCAGGAAGAGCTATCAAGCTGAAAAAGGAAGCATTTCAGCAGGTAGTCAGTGTCTTAAGTATCAAAACTCATCGTGATAGTCGGGAGATGGCATGATATGCTGAATAAATTTAACAGCAGTTGAGCAGTGGAGTTGGGTAGAGACCCGCAGGGCAAAGCCATCACAACAAAATGGTTTGTGGAATATATCAGGTGAGCAGAACATTTCATCAAAAAATAAAACTGGTCACTGTATTCTCTTGTTGAATTTCTATGTGCAATTTTGTTCTCTTTGTGTCTATAATTCTGTATCTTAACACAATGTTTCCCACCTGCTATGATCTTGTGTAGAAGATCGCAGTATTCATAAATAAATAAATAAAAATAAAAATAAAAATTCACGAGCTTGACATGGCTACCCAGAAAAGAGATACCTTCTTGCAGATATATCCATCCTCGAGCAAAAAAGTTGTCGCCGGACATGGTAGAACATGCTGCATACACGAATGTAGCCAACAGCGTGACCATTGAAGAGAGAGGTGCCTGAACACATTCCACTGCAGAGGCAGGGGGAACTACCATCAGCAGTTTGTGCGCTTCGAGATACACATTCGTTGCTGTAACACGTCGTCCAGGTGGTCAAACATCTATAGAGCGTTCTTTCGTAGGTGCCGCCATATTGTGAACGCAGTGGCGCCGCCTATGAGCAGCGCCATACTGGCTTGGGTGAAAGCGGTCTTTTGCATGGCTGGTCTGCGCTCGGCGGTAGGTTCTGGCGTTTGTTTTCGTGGTCGTGCGGTCTGTTTAGTATGACGCGCGTCGTCTACGTCGTAAACGGTTCTGTGAGACGTGCTGAAGTGGTTTAAGGCATCATGGCTGGAATTTCTGCTGGCGTTGAGGTGGACGGTACACGCAGCGCGATGTGTGCGCGCATATTTGAGCGTACAATCAGCCTCGGTGATAAATTGTGTATTCTGAGTGTTCCAATCTTTAATGTGACGTTAATGCAGTATTATCCCCTAGCTCCAATCTGCGATTTAGGAGCGATGAAACATACGTGACAAGTGCAACAGCGTGGTTACCGTTCTGCTACGATAGGGGCTGTGCTGTTATACTTTGACAAGCGTTCAAACCGTTCGCTGCAGCTAGCATTGCGTGACTACTTGGTTCGATGGATGAAGCTTCCACTCATGAATAAAATAGTTTTGACTACTAATAGCAGCATACCTTACAGTCTGAATTAAGCTTGTCCAGCAAAGCGACCGTTTACGAACTGCCCGAGCGTCTTAAGCAGCGGTATGCGCTGGATTGTAGATATCTTTGTTCTATCTACCGCATGGTCAAAGCATACTATCAGCGGTTATATATTTATAAACATTGTGCGGCGTGACTATGCGAGGTCGTATTGCAGCGTTAGCCCGTTTTCTCTTGTTTTTTGAGAAAGATGATAACCATTTTTTTTTCGGTTGTGTTCATTCCGTTCTCTACGACACACTCACACGCATTACGGAAATTTTGTCCTCAGAAATAGGCATCGCATTCTTTTTATGCGATCCCTCTTTTATATTATGGCTGTATGCAGGCCAAAAAGGTAATGCCGAAGCGCGCAGCTTACGCATGTATCGTGCTGGTTCACCAACTGCAGTGATCGCTGTGTTGAGCAGCGCCATCGGCTTCATGCAGGAAGGCTAGCGTGGACATATGGTAATTTGAAGCCTACTAGGCTTCAAATGCGCGAGAACGATGCCGGTGCATCACAAATATTTGATAGCGCCTGCTGCTTAGATGTATCATGGTTGCTTTAGGTAGGCCGCGCACGAGCATGCGCTCTTATGCTTTTATGTTTTACTCCCTACGCCAAGCGATCAGACAGTGAGCAGATTTACCATTTCATGCGGCTAATACAGAGACACCGGTTTTCTTTGTTGAATTAAAACTGATATAAGCAAAATAGTTCACAACACATACACACACCGCGACTGATAACGTGCGTACACCGCGGCTGATAAAACGCGTAACATTTTTGCGCGTCACATGTGCCAAAGGTAAAATGTACAAACATTTGTCCTAATTTCTCGCAAAAGGACAATGCCAGCGGCTGTGCGGATGGATATATGTGCCCTACGAATGTGAGACGGAATTTTGATATACACTTTGAACATATCTCCAGGCATGCCCAAGAGCAATGTCTAGATGTTGATGACCACGCACTTTGCATGAGTTAGCTGTGATGACACTACCTTTGAGGTCACCGTTGGAGATATCATTGTGGAAATTTCAAATCCAGACAAGAAATCTCTCCCTCAGCACATGCTAGAAAAGTTTGGTCTGCAGGGCTGCACCAATCCAAGTCATTGAATTACTCAACAACAATCTGCATAGATTTAACTTTCGCCTTATTTCTAAGGTTCCAAACGAACCAATCAGAGCATATCACAGTAATCCCAAAACTACCATCTCTATCATTACCAAATGATGAAATAAATAGATTTACCCTCGTCTAACCCTGCGAGATGAGCTACAGCTTCCCTGGTCGTCCTCTTTCACATAGCAGAATGGCTCCTCAATTTTTCTACAAGGTCATCAGGATAATTATCTATTGCACGTATCTGTTAGCTGCTGTTTTACTATGGCTTCCGCAGAATGCAAGGGAACATGGATTCTTCCAGTTCCCTGCCTCGTTCTGCTCACACAGGTGTCTTCACTGAGTGAGCGGTCCGTGTCACTGGCCTTTCTCCATTTTGATATTTTTGAAAACTTTTTGTCTTGCCTCCATTTGCGTTTTATATTGATCCTTCCTTCTAGCGGTGCTCGTCATAGTTCTCCCAGTTTCTCCCTCCTTCCGAATGTACTCTGCCCCTCAGTTTTGTCTTAATGCTGCACTGTTCCTGATTTAGTTTGTTTGCAGTGAAAAATCTTTTATTTTGGAACACTTAGGTTGTTTTACTTCATCACCTCTTTTTTCGCTTTTCTACACGTCATTATTTACTCCTCCAGTTGTTCCTGGCTGCTAAAAATAAAGTAGCCTTTATTGAATCTGTACTTTTTTTGTCATTTTTATTCGTTGGTCGTAATATGTTGAATTATGTATCATTTATTGGAAACCGCATGAGCAACGCCACTGTTGACAACATCTATATGATTCAAAGTACGCCCTAACATCTCCATGCGCGGCCGGTGTGAAGACTGGTATTTCTTCTAATTCTATAATTTCGTTGGTTGAATTTCACCTTGACATTAGGGCGTGTTAAGCAGATTTACTCAGTTTGAGTCATCACAATTTTTACGTTTACAGCTTTTACGATGACGACAGTACGTTATTTCAGCTTCTAAGAGAATGTAATTGCTCAACTCCAAATTTCGACAGTTTTGAATTGTTTCTCTTCCTCACAGCAATTGATAAGCATTCAATTAGAGAACGATAGCCTGTAATTATATGTACGTGTGCGGATGGCGATATTGTAATCATGCATTCTGTGGTCTGATGCCATTGAAGAAAGAGCGCCTACAGCGTCAAGGTGGAAGCTTTGTTAGAAATGTATTACTGGGTCGTTCACTTTAATTTCAGACTATGACTTTCTATGTATATATCATTATGACAGGATAGTTCATGATGCGCTGAACAAAAGCATGGTATGGACACATAATGCAGATGCTAAAGACCTGTTCCGTAGGACTTTATTAACAGAGATAAATTTATTTCAAAAGAACACTTTGAAATAGACAGTTCCGTGATGCGTTTGGTTGCTAGGCAGTAACAGCAAAGCACGCGTTGGTGTCGCTTTGATGGTACGTGGGTATGATCGCGCAAGCAAGCAAATTCAGCGAACACAAGGTTAGCTATCTGAAAGAGATAGCCGTATATTTCTGTGACTAGCTCAAAGTAGAAGGAGCCCTCAACAGCCCATCCGAATTATAAAAATATCCAGATGTGCGTTTAAGACACGTAGCCAGACACGTAGTCGAACACAGACTAGCCTGAGTTTCATTAGAAGGATGGCGAATATTTTTATTGTAACGTTCGTCAGTTTAGCTGACCCAGTATTCCAGTGACATTGAATTGATGTATGCTTGATCACAGACAAGAACTAACGTGAAAGTCGTGAATGCTATTTGCTCGACGCAATTATTATTACAAGGTGTTCAACGAGGACAACCACCGACACTCGCAGCTTCTTCGTTGCGCTTCCTTCAAAGAGTCCGTCAAATATTTCTGTTCAGATTACAGATAGAAAAGTAGGGTACATTTATTTTACGCTATATATATTGAGGCAGGTGAATCTGCTGCTCTAGGAAACCTATGAGTGCAGCACACCTACAGCGCTGAGCAACTGAAACGTGATACAAAGAGCATATGGCTACCACTACTATTCTTGTAGCTGATGGGTGCTGGGGCACCGGGCTCATGCATTATGCTGTATACAATGAAAAAGCCAAACCTTGTGACGCGTTTAGACAAAAAGTTCGCCCGCTGGGTATCAACAAACGCAGAGTGGTATTGCAAAAAGTACCTACCACGATGACGCTCATGTATGGACTTTGAGTTGCTGAGCAATATACAAACCAAAAGCTTCTGTCGTGCAATACCGTGCTACCAATTAAGTTTTTTCGTCACTGTGCGAGAAAGGAATGGATAAAAGCGTTTAAAATGAGTTTTCGAGGTACAGCCTTTCCTTCAGTATTGACATTATAATTGACGACGAACCTCAATATCTGTATTGCAAGTTCTTTTTTCTAACGCGTCCTGATTAGTAGAACGTTCCGACAGGAAAAAAGATTAAGGTGGAAAAACTATAGTTACTATTTACCCGCTGTCGTGACGGCATTAGTAAACACACATCCAAAGCATATCTGTGTGCGGTTCGAATGTTAGGTGAGACCATCGGTTTTTGTAGGCACAATTTAGTGAAATTAAGTGTTTCGGCGCACGTGCTAAACAGGTCATCCATATTTGTAGGTAACAAGTAAAAGATGTAGCGTTCCTACTTAAAGGACACAGTAAACGTAAAGCCTTGCTGTGGAACTGGCGTCCATCTTGTCTACCTTTTATTCTCATTTCCTTCTTCTCTTCTCCTGAACCCAGACTCCTGCGCTTCTTCATCTTCTATTCCAAGGCTCATACCGCTTCACCCTTCCAGGTTTCTTTTGCTAACCCCTCCTGGGGTAATACTTGAAAACTTTTCCAATCGAAGCACATTCAACTGAGCCACGTTCGCCAATGTACCACACAGTCTTCAATATTCCTTTCTGAGTGGCCGTCTTTGTCACAGAGTAAGGACCATAAAATTTGGCATTGGATTCTCTTACTCCTTTCCTAACTAGAATGAGGTCGGTGACTTGAATGTCTGGAATGTCTGAGCAATGTCTCTTGTCAAAATTTTTTTTTCATTCGTTTACGGTACCTCTCCTCCTGCGATTTCTGTTTCCTTTCCTCGACGATCTGGAGATTTTCTAACAGCCCAAGTTCACGGTCCGCCTGAAGAATAGGGGTTTCTCCTGAAGAAGCGAATTGCGGGCTGCATCCCAAGCCGCTGGTGTAGGAGCGATTGTGATGTCTTACAGCTGCTTCTAAAGAGCATTTCCAGCCACCAGGGAAACTATCGTACATCCTGATGTATTGTTTAACATCTCGTATAGCACGCTCTGCAAGCCCATTCGCTGCGGGATGGTATGGCGCACAGAACTGGATTGATATATTATGGTCTCGAGCCCATCTTGCTAGCTTTTCGCTCTTGAACGCTGGACCGTTGTCACATACAATTGTCTTGGTTGTCCTAAACATATCCCGTTCGAGAAGGGTGATGACACTATTCGCATCTTCTTTTCCTGCCCGTGCCGCGACCATCCTGGTGCATTCATCTATGGCCAGAAGAAAAGCTTGCGTTTTTCGGACTCCTTCTCGTTTCTTATTTAGCTCGGCGAAATCCAGGTGTATAACTTCAAAAGGCACGTTTGAGTGGCAAGGTATTATCATGGCGTCCGTAGGCTGCTTATATTTCACTTTGTTGATTTGACAAATGTGGCATGAACGAACGTATCGACTGACGTCGTCTTTCATGTGAGGCCACGTAAATCTCTTGACTAGCTTGTTGTAGGTGCGCCAAAATCCGTCGTGTCCTCCAGATTCTGGGCTATCGTGGTACAAATAGAGCACCCTGGAAACCAGCGTTGGCGGGACTTGATAGCGACCTTCCCTAAAAATCAATTGTTCAGTGCCTTCCCACAATTTAATTTCATTGATTTCTGCCGATTGTTCGTTGTTGGCCTGTATCATCAGTCTAGACAATGCATCTGCATCAGTCAAAAGGGGTCCAGGTCTGTGGGAGATGGTGAAATCGAACTGCTGCAAATAGTTCACCCATCTGGCGATACGTCCCTTAGGTTGGGTCATATTCAAGAGATGAGTGAGGGCTTGGTGATCGGTGAACAAAGTAAACTTCACACCTTCTAGGTACGTACGGAAGTACTGAATTGCTTTGAGGACTGCAAGAGCTTCCTTTTCAGTAGTGGTGTAGTTGACTTCAGGTGGCTTGAGGGTGTAGCTGTAGTAACCTACTACGTGTCGCTTTTCTCGGCCGGATGCTTCTGGACATTTCTGGTACAAGACTGCACCTGTCCCATAGTGTGAGGCGTCGGTATTCAGTTCAAAGGGTAAAGTGAAATCTGGTATGCGTAGAATAGGGTCAGCAGATATTCTGTGCACCAGATCACGGTAGACTCTCTCACATTCCTCATTCCACTCAAATGGAACTTCTTTCTGCGTTAGGCGCGTGAGGCATCTTGTTTTGATGGCAAAGTCTTTTATGAAGGGCCTGAAATGTCCTGCTAATCCCAAAAATACACGCAATGAGTGTACGTCATATGGTTTTACCAGTTGGGATATCCTCTCGACGGACTCTTGTTTCGTGCTTTTGGTAGTCCCATCAAAGACTCTTCCAAGAAACACCACTTTTCTTTGAAAGAACGCACTTTTCTTAAAATTAACCTTGAGGTGTGCCAAGCTCAAGGCATTTAATACCTGGGACAGGTGTGCCTGATGCTCCGTCTCTGTTTTGGAGAAGACGATAATATCGTCTATGTACACGTTACAAAAGACACCTAGGAAAGGCTTCAGGACTTCGTTCATAATCTTCTGGAACCATGCTGGTGAGTTTTTCCAGCCGAAAGGAAGCCGGTTATACTCGTACAGGTCGAAGGGCGTGATAAAAGCAGTGTACATTTTTGTTTCTTCGGTTAGCGGGATCTGCCAGAAACCTTTGCACAAGTCAATACGTGAAAAACATCGGCAAGCACCTGTCTCATCTATAATCGTGTCTATCTTCGGCATGGGAAATGGTATAAGTTCTGTCTGTCGGTTGAGAACCCTGTAATCTGTGCACAGTCTGAAAGTTCCATCTTCTTTCGGCGCAATAGTTATGGGAGAGGCGAAGGGTGACACCGAAGGCCGGATTATATTGGCGTCTAGCATCTCCTGCAATTCCTTCTTCAACCATATCTTGCGCTCTCTTGACATGTTGTAAGGTGATTTTCGGATGACGGTCTTGTCGGTGAGTTCGAAAGGCACCTTGTGTGACGTCATCGCCGGTGGATAGCTTCCTATGCATACTAGTTCAGGATAGGTCGTTGCAATATCCTCCGCGCAATTGACAACTCGCAGGTTATCCTTTCTATCCGGCTGTGTCTCTTGCCTTGATAGTCCTTCCACTAAAACCGCATCGTCCCAGTATACGTTGATTTTTAGTTTCTTTATATCTGGTCTGGATAGCAGAAAGTCATACGTCACCCCCTCAATCACCAGTACTTCACTCGCTATTTCATGACCTTGGAACTCGATGTTTACTGAGGCCCACTGATTATGCATTGTCACTTTTCCATCGTAGCCTTGCACCCGTAGTACTCTTCCACTATGCAGGTGACTTGCATCTACCAGCTTGGCATTTATTATAGACACAGAAGCACCGCTATCAACCAAAGCCATCATGTGTCTGTTTCCCACTTTCACAGGGATGTGAAGTAGGCTAGAGCAAGTTAAATAAACAGTCTCAGTTGTGGTCGTCGGGTCGGACTGATCACCCTTGTTTATCAGTTTTTTTTCGTCGGAGCCTCTTCAGCGTCCGAAAGTAGGGGAACAGGGTCGCTGTCGATGTTATGCACCCGACCTCTGGGAGCGCGCCAACCCAAGCTCTCTGTGCCGCCTGCAAGGCGGCGCGGTTCTCGCTGATTACGGCTTGACCAATCCGTGCCGGACCGTGTGAAGTGACCGCTTGAGCTAGCGTTTATATTTTCTTCTGAAGTAAATGATATGTCGTGAAGGCACTCCAGGAGCCCGTCCATAGTTTTAGGTGACCGTAGTTGCACTTGCTTCAGGACTTGCGCGTGCAGTCCGTGCATTATTAGGGCTACTACGGCAGACGGAGGAAGCATAGGCTCGGCCAGCTTTAAAAGGCGGCATTTGTCAAAGAAATACTCTACGAGGGAGCCATGCTTGAATTTGAAATTAAGCGCGGCGTCCCACCTTTGCACTGGGTTGCTTCGGAATGTCGTCAAGAATTTTTCTTTCCACTGATTCCAAGAGTTGCCAGCCTCTTCAATAATGTGCAAATCATACCACTTCCGTGCAACACCGCTTAAGTAACTACGCATGTTAGTAATCTTGTCCTCATTAGAGTGCCAGTTGTTCTTTCCAGCGGCATATTCATAGAATTCAAGCCAACCTTCTGGACTTGATGACATGCCGTCGAATGCATCAGGTTCTACAAATTTAGTCACTGGCTTCTCAGCGTTTAAAGAGCTTATAAGCGATGTCACCAGCTGGTTTTGTTGCGAAATCTGTTCTTGTTGTAGCCGAAGTGCTTTCAAAACGAGGCTCACCTCTTCCGTCGACGACTGTGATCCAGAGTCCTTCCGACGCATCGGTTGAAGAACTAATTCGTCGAAGATCACCAGAGGCAAGTTCACGTTCACAGCACCCTTCCGACGTAGTTCATCAGGGTCCATGGAAGCCTTCTCTAAAACCAGGTTCATGAGGTCTGCCGAGTTGAGTTCGCGAGGTAGTTCCACCGCTGGTTCATCTTCAGCTTGGTATCTCGAAAAGATGATCTTGTCCGCGGAGGTCTCCTCAAGGAAAAATCTCACCCACATGTTGGAGTTCGCTGTCGGCTGCGCCAAAATAATGTAGCGTTCCTACTTAAAGGACACAGTAAACGTAAAGCCTTGCTGTGGAACTGGCGTCCATCTTGTCTACCTTTTATTCTCATTTCCTTCTTCTCTTCTCCTGAACCCAGACTCCTGCGCTTCTTCATCTTCTATTCCAAGGCTCATACCGCTTCAAAAGACTCGTCTTCGAGAAAGTGACGACCAGCTATCAACTTGAAAATTTACGTATTTCAGCAGGTAGCCAGCGACATCATTATCAAAACTCATCGTGATAGCTCGGGGCATGGCACGTTAGTTTGAATAATTTTAGCAACGGCAATTGAGCACATGAGATGTGGAGAGAGGTGGGGGCAAAGCCAACAAAACAAAATGTTTTACGGAATGTACCAGGTGACGATAACATTTCATCAAAAAATAAGGTTGGTTATTCACGACCTTGAGATGACAAGCGAGAAAAGAGGTCCATATTACAGAAATATATAAAAGAAGTCGCGGGACATGGTCGTACATGTGGTTACGCGAACGTAGCCAACAGCGCGGACATTGAAGAGAGGGGTGCACGAGCACATTCGACCGTAGAGACGAGAGGGAACTGCGATCAGCAGTTTGCGCGCTTCGACATGCGCATCGTCCATATGGTTGAACATCCAAAGTGAAGGGTCTCACGCGTCCGCATGAAGGTCGCCGATTAGGTGTCGTAAAAGTTCTTTCATAAGCTGTTTTATACGTGTAACTTAGTTTACGTCATTCATTACACCACATTTGTCATTTGCATGTATTGTCAATTTTTTTATGGAATATAGGCTTGCATACATACAATTTGTTTTCGTTGATCGTATTTTTCTATTTTGTATTTTCGTGACCCCACTCTTGTTATTTCGTTACTATTCCGATGAGTACCGAATACTCTATGTCGGTGGAGCGTCTAACCTAACGTCAAATAGCAATTTATTCAGAATCAGTAGCGATCAATGCTTGTCCTTCCGAGCAAACTTTGAAGTCTTTACAAATTCGGTATCACTGGAGCAAAATCACACTACGCTTCAATATCCTTTGTAAATGAAGCTGTAGCAAAATGAAGGGGAGCGCATAGTGTGGCGAGATCTGGGCGCTGATCAAATCAGCCGATTCAGCATATATATACATATATATATATATATATATATATATATATATATATATATATATATATATATATATATATATATATATATATATATATATATATATATATATATGTGTGTGTGTGTGTGCGTGTGTATAGATCCTGGCCAGGTTCACGCAGGTCTCCTAATTCTCATATTAATGAACGAACACTTCTTTAGTAGTTGTGCTATAAAACTCAAGCTGTTTATGTCGTACTTACACAAACGAATGCTCTCGCCGAATGCCTCAATCGCACCCAGAAATGCTTTGGACGTATGCTTCCTGATGTCGTTGTGATGGGGAGTAACTAGGAAATATATATTTTTTCAGCTTAATCTATCTACTTGAGAGAACATCCACCCAATCACAAAGCATGATAAAACCTACCTTACGAAGATGTTGCAATACAGATACTGAAGTTCGTCGTCAAATACCATCTCCGCCTTAAACGAAAGCCTTAACTTTGGAAATAATTTTTCCAAGACCTTTTCCTTTTCCCTTGTGTCCTCGAAAACGCATGAATGTGGTGGGATGTCAGATGATACATATAAGTTTTTTTCTGGGTGTACACTGCTGAGCGATTTAAACGCCGTACTCGGACTCCATCATGGTGGGACTTCTTGGGGTACCGCTGAATGCTTGTTGATCCCTGGATGCAAAATATTTTTGAAATGTGCCACAAAGGTTCTCTTTTTGATCCTATACGCGGCGTCCACACTATCAAGCACCAAGATATAAATATATGCAAAGGCTACTTAGCTGGACTGAGCCAAAGTAATCTCGTTTGCCGTCGCTTGGAGATACACAGAATAGCTTTGCTTTCCGCGTAATTACCGAATTAGTCTTAATTATTCAGCTTCTCAAATGTTACAATCACCTAAGAAATGTCACTGAGAAAAATGTAGGGCAGAACGAAAAGCTCTCGATACAGCCTTCTGTTCTTCAATACATGCTACATAAAAGCGTTCTTGCGAACGTGAAAGAAGCCGTCGAATACACGTAGAGAGGACGTCGAGAGGCCTGTCTCGTATATGCGTATCATATAACATCGCTTCGCATTTGAGGAAACAAAACATGAAACGCCTATTCATTCTAAAAATGATCCTGTAGGCGAGAAGAAACGCTCTTGATATGCTGGTCAGGCACCTTTCTGAACTTCACGCTTCATTGGATGCAGGCAGCTGGGTTCATCATTAAAGGCAGCGTTGATATAGACATCATTTAATGCTTGGGCCCCTGTTATGAAAAGTGGCAGGGGACATTGACTAGAGCACAATGGTGCATGTGCAGCAAATAGAAATCTGCACCTTGCACGATGGTAGACAGAATAAAAGGCAGATAGGGCATATACGAAATATTTAGGCACAGGATGTGCAGCCGTTTCATTTGCTAGATATTTAACAATCGTAAACGCCGAAGAAAGCACCGATATGTCCAATTTAGGCTTAAATCTGGATAAACCTCAGCACAGGTATCCTGGATACATTTTCACAAAACCTTTTTTAGCCATCCTAGGAAATGGTAATTGTAAACCGCGTATCAAGATGTCTTATAGGCGTCATTCATAGGACGTTCTCTAGACATACCCAAAAAGACGTTTTATAGCAGTCTTACTTAGCTGCAGACGTTTTAGTACATTTTGGTTGGCCCAAGACGACTACAAACGACGATCGGTGCTACAAACGACGAACATAGCGGTGCTTTCTTCGACGTAAACGCCGAAGGAAGCACCGATATTTACAATTTAGGCTTAAATCTGGATAAACCTCAGCACAGGTATCCTGGATACATTTTCACAAAAACTTTTGTAGCCGTCCTAGGAAATCGTAATTGTAAACCGCGTAGCAAGACGTCTTATAGGCGTCATTCATACGACGTTCTCTAGACATACCCAAAAAGACGTTTTATAGCAGTCTTACTTAGCTGCAGACGTTTTAGTACATTTTGGTTGGCCCAAGACGACTACAAAACGTCTTGTGTTCAGTGGGCTATACGACGACGATGACATGACAACAGCATGAGAACAATGGCATGATGTCGACTGTATGATGATGATGACAGTAGCGTGACCACGACGGCATTGTGAAGCTTATCACGACGATGACTACAAACGAGGTCATCACGAGTCTCGGATTATGACTGTCCAACAAGGGCACATAATCACACTGAATGAAGACAGTAGGATTTCAATAGAATTACAAAGTTTGACGTCGATGAAGCAATGGCCTTGTGATGACGACGGCATGGCTACAGTGGGATGACGTTACTGAAGCGATAAGAAAGACAAAACGATAGCATGTCGATGACCGAGTAACGACAATCACATGACGTCAGTAGAACGATGAATGCCACATGATGACCATGGGTTGAGGTTTCTGAAATGATCCCGATGACAGAAGGATAGCCTTATTGGCGAGGGCATAATTACAACGGCATGACGCTCACTGTAAGCAACAGGTGGCCTCACGAAAATGACAAACACGAGTTGAAATTACCACCGTATATCGACCACGACAACATCACGACAACGCTATAATGAGGAGTAGATAATGACGATGGTCTCACGACTACTGTATCGCGAAGGCTGTATAGCGACGACGGCGTCACGAGGGCATGAAGATAGTCTGATGACGTCTGATGATAGTCTGATGATAAACCTACCACGACCACGTCACGCCAAAGGTATGTCAATGACTGCCTGACAATTGTATGAAACGACAGCGTGATGGTAACGGCATGAAGGCAGTCGCACGATAGCTTGAATGACGGCGATACAAGGACCTTGACGGCGTCACCACCCCAAAGACATACAGAGCGGCGCATGCTGTTAGAGAACTTGGTCCACTGGGTCAGAGTTCAAGGCGTGACGACAATTGCATGACGAAAGTCAGACCACAAACCTGAAATGACGACGACTGAACGACCACAACGTCAACACAATCACGAGGTCAAAAATAGTGCACGACGACTGTATGACGACGATGGCTTGACAACGAAGGGCATGACGAGATTCAGATGACAAAGCTAGAATTATATGCAAAGAGCCCAATGGCATTACGACCACAACGCCACACCCAATGGTCAAGCTATAAAAAAACACGTGGCATTGGCATGAGGTACGTACAAGACGAGATGACGATGGCGTAACGAGAGTTAAAGGAAAGATAGATAGAGTGGGTAAACATCTCTGTTCACTCTCCTTTTTTACATGCAGACTCTAAACAACGCGCTTTCAAGAGCCTTAAGTGGTTTCGTGCAATGGCTCATACCTAAAAAAAGGTGGTGTCACGTCGAGTGGTAGAAAAGTATCATCGTCAGCAATGGCTCATACCTTTGTAAGTCCCAGTAAGAATGGCTCATACCCGCTTAGGGCAGATGCTACAAGCGTTCAGCAATGTGACGCGAACCGTGCATACATTGATTGAAATTACCCATACAACAGACACAGCAACATAGGTTTCAAAAAAGTCGCAGTTTCGTTCGACAGGTGAAGCATCAATTCCGACAGCAAGTTGTGCGAACTAAGGGTAATAGCTTCCTTGGCCGTATAAACGTGGAATCATTCGATTACGGAATAAATTAACGAGCGTGATGTCAGCACGCCGAAGCAAATTTTTACCCATCACCCTGGATGAGCGCGGACACTCGGTGACAAAGCGCTGGCGTGAGCAAGCGCTGCGGCAGCAGTGAGCGAAGTGACCTATGTCCAGGGCATCAACGCAAAAGCGTTGAGAACACAACATGCATAAATGTGTGAGCCGTCTGCAGATCCGTTTTAAGATACGGCGCGTGCAACTATGAGTGGCCGTGCAAAGTGCGTACTTGTTGTTGGAGTCGAAGCCGCCCCCCTTCGTCGCTCGAATCCTAGCACTGCTTTTCTCCGCCTTCCTCACTCGAGCGCGCCAGATAGAACCGCGATCGTTAGTCCCTTTACGCCTTTTCCCAGCACAGGGTAGCCCGCCGGTATTTACACTGGCTAACCCCCCCCCCCCCCCCTGTCTTTCCTTCCCTTTTGTCGCTCTCTCTCTCTCCCCTCGCGCGCTTTCACTGGGACATAGGGTCTTGTGGCCAAGGTGTTGTTCCCTTAGGACTTTACACAAAGCAATTACAACGATCCAAACTCCGAAAACTCACTTGGAGTGCTCATATAATTGCTATCGCAATATTAAAGAACAAGATCAAAACTAGCATCCGAACCATCTCTAAAGCATTGCATAACCGCCTGGGAGTGCGCTACGGCCTCGGATTCTCACAAGCGAGAAACGAGGTGCGACGTGCGAAGCGGCGGGAACAAGGCGTTCGATCGTGAGTGCTGCTTTTCGCTGCTGAGAGGATGCAACATAAAGTCGAGGAGATACGTGGTTGGCGTGAGCCTGACTTCGCTGTACGAGTGCACGCAGCCGCAGCAAAGCTTCGAAAACGAGGCCAAGAAGCGGACTGCGAAAGCAGCAAGGTGACAGTGCGAGACCGCAACGTAGAAAGGAGTCGGACGGTTGCAGACAACGGCTTGCCAAACATTTACTTCGCACTATGGCTTGGTATGCCATGCAAGAAATCTGGCCCCTCTGATATTATAGCTTAGTGCACTGTCAAGTCTGCAGCAGGCTTTCACTTTCACTTTCTACAGGAGTGAAACACGAAGCCGGAGTTTTTAAGGATCAAATGCTTTTAGCTCCCGCGATCGGTGGCCTTCAAGTGACCTCGAGCCACAAGTCAGATCCGCATTCGCCCAAGTTAGGACGACAAAACCAGATCATCCGGGCAACAACCCAAAAACTTGAGAGCCTGCGGACTCTCGCCCGCAACCTTTTGTACAAGACCGCAATACATACGCTAGCTACTTCGCAAAAAAAGTTAAAACAAATATTGCTTCCCAGTTCCCCCTAATGCTTGTGCACAATATCACGCTATCTGTAACTTCGAGTACGCTGAAGTTTTATTGTTCATTTCCAATAACGACGTTCAAAGGGCACATAATAGCACCATACATTTCATTGTCTTTTGGCGCTAACACACGGTTGCCTGTGCTTTTTTTGAATGCCAGCGGACCGTAGGTTCGGCGGCGCAGGTTCGCCGTCGTCTCGAGAGATGGCGCCACGGTGCGTGGTGCCTTCTTTAGCTGATTTTCTTCTAGCTGGGCAGTGTGCATAGTTTCCCCGGCGCCTTCCGCTGCTCGTCGCGCCACCTACAGCCAGTTTTCTTCTTCTAACTGCGCAGCGTCCACATGGACCACTGTAGAGTATGCCATGGTGTGGTGTGGTGCAGATTGCTGTGCCGTTGCGAAAATGCACTACACCCATTTGAAGCTTGTCGCTAGCATCATCTCCAAGCAAACTGCTTTACAAATTGCGCTTTCATGCTAAGTTCTACTCTCGGTTATGAG